>NW_016819951.1:2400863-2404246 GCF_001698545.2 Rhinopithecus bieti
AAAAAAAAAAAAAAAGAAAAAGAGAAAAAAAGTAACTTTTTTCTTTTTTTTTTGAGATGGAGTCTCACTCTGTCACCCAGCTGGAGTGCAGTGGCGCCATCTCGGCTCACTGCAAGCTCCGCCTCCCGGGTTCATGCCATTCTCCTGCCTCAGCCTCCCGAGTAGCTGGGACTACAGGTGCCCGCCACCACGCCCGGCTAATTTTTTGTATTTTTAGTAGAGACAGAGTTTCACCGTGTTAGCCAGGTCTTGATCTCCTGACCTTGTGATCCACCCACCTCGGCCTCCCAAAGTGCTAGGATTACAAGCATGAGCCATGGCGCCTGGCACAAAGAAAAAGAGTAATTCTTATTTCTTCCTCAAATAAAAAAGAAAGCAATTATGGCAGCCATTTTTGGGATAGGACTGAGTCTTGAGTCCCTTTAATTTTTTTTTTTTTTTAGATAGGGTCTTGGTCTGTCACCTAGGCTAGAGCACAGTGGCATGATCACAGCTTACTGCAGCAGCCTCGACCTCTCAGGCTCAAGTGATCCTCTAATCTCGACATTCTGAGTAGCTGGGACAACAGGTACATGCTACCACATCTGGCTAATTTTTAAATTTCTTGTAGAGATGGGGTCTCCCTATGTTGCCCAGGCTGGTCTTGAACTTCTGGGCTCAAGGAATCCTCCCGCCTTGGCCTCCTAAAGTGCTGGGATTACAGGCATGAGCCATCACACCCAACCTGAGTCCCTTTAATTTTTCTCAGTGATTCTCAACCTGTGGTGATTTTTGCACCCCTGCCACTCCTCCCAACCGTCAACCTCAGGACATGTGGTGATGCTTAGAGACATTTTTGGTTAACACACTGGAAGGGAGGGTGCTAATAGCATCTAGAGAGTAGAGACCAGGGATGCTGCCAACATCTTACAGTGCACAGAATATGATGCCCCTCACAACAGAGAACTATATGGCCCCAAATGTCTATGGTGCTGAGGTTGGGAAACCTTGACTCAGAGGATAATATTTGATGATACAACTAGGCTTTGGTAGGTGAAATGTGCTGATGAAGGATATAACAATTTTTACTCTGAAACAATGAATTCTGGAGTCCTATTTCTTTCAGCTATGGCTGTTCACATTGCTTTACATATGCAAACGCTACCCACTAGAGGGGCTTACAACAATTGACCAAACTAGAAGAGTCAGCTCTGCTGAACTAAAATCTCATAAAAGTACCCAAATGGTATACGCTCTGGTAGTGAATATTTTTTTCAGATGTGAGCTCATAAACTTACAAATAAAACACCATATCTTGGCCAGGCATGGGGGCTCACACCTGTAATTCCAGCACTTTGGGAGGCCGGGGTGGGGAGATTGCCTGAAGTCAGGAATTCGAGACCAGCCTGACCAATGGTGAAACCCTATCTCTGCTAAAAATACAAAAATTAGTCAGGCATGCTGGCGTGTGCCTGTAGTCCCAGCTATTCGGGAGGCTGAGGCAGGAAAATTGCTTGAACACAGGAGGCGGAGTTTGCAGTGAGTTGAGATCACGCCACTGCACTCCAGCCTGGACGACAGTGACACTCCATCTCAAAAAAACAAACAAAACAAAAACCTGTATCTTAAATGCAAGGACTAAAACTCTTGAATATTTGCAGCAAAGTTTAGATGAAGTTCCGGGTACTGGGAAATATATAATGTAAAAACCAGACCACCTAAAAGGATGTCACCTCACCCAAGTTTCCTCTGTGGCCGAATCTCTAACCTTCCAGGGCTGATGTAATGACTTCCCGTTAAGACTCTCATCAGCGTGCTCACTGATGTATTTGATGCCACCAGGGCTGAGCTACTGCTCTGGGCACCGGTATAACTGTTACGGATATTTACAACTGGTATCCCTTCTTGTGGTTTTGTACCTAGTCTGGTTATTAAGTATTTTCAATAAAATACCTAATTTTGAATACATTCTTTCTTTCCAGATAGATTGGCAGGTACTTGATGACAGAGATTGTGGCTTTTTCCTTAAATGAGACAAAGAATATACAGTACTCATTCAGGGCCCCTGTAAATGCAATGGGCTTAATACTTTTTTTTTTTTTTTTTTTTGGTGGAGGGGAGCATAAAATCAGGTACACTGCACTCTATAGTTAGAAATGTAGGGATAGACGAATTTGACAACTTTAGCTTATCACTGAAGCCTTGCTACCAAAAAAAAAAAAAAAAAAGTCCCAAACCAGCCAATTATTGGTCACAAGCATATAATAAACTTTGGACAAGCACGATGGCTCATGCTTATAATACCAGCACTTTGGGAGGCTGAGATGGGAGGATCACTTGAGGCCATGAGTTCAAGATCACTTTGGGCAACACAGTGAGACCCTGTCTCCATAACAGAATTCAAATAATTAATGGGACATGATGGCTCGTGCCTATAGTCCTAGCTACTTGAAAGGCTGAGGTGGGATGATTGCTTGAACAGAGGAGTTTGAGGCTGCAGTGAACTAGCATCATGCCTCTGCACTCCAGCCTGGGCAACAGAGTGAGAACCTATGTCTTAAAAAAAAAAAAAGAAAACAAAGGAAATCTTTACCGTTTATGCCTCTTCATAGAACTATTTTTTACAGTGCTTTATGTACTAATTGCTTTTGTCTGCATTCAGACTAGTCAATCCTATTTACGAGCTTTCATTTTTCTTCATGTGCCAGTGGTTCAACCATGTGGTAAATGCTTAGACTTGTAAAAGAATAGAAAAAAACGCCGGGCGTGGTGGCTCAAGCCTGTAATCCCAGCACTTTGGGAGGCCGAGACGGGCGGATCACGAGGTCAGGAGATCGAGACCATCCTGGCTAACACGGTGAAACCCCGTCTCTACTAAAAAATACAAAAAAATTAGCCGGGCAAGGTGGCGGGCGCCTGTAGTCCCAGCTACTCGGGAGGCTGAGGCAGGAGAATGGCGTGAACCCGGGAGGCGGAGCTTGCAGTGAGCTGAGATCCGGCCACAGCACTCCAGCCTGGGCGGCAGAGCGAGACTCCATCTCAAAAAAAAAAAAAAAAAAAAAAAAAAAAAAAAAAAAAAATAGAAAAAAACAACGGATGGCCAGGCACGGTAGTTCACACCTGTAATCCCAGCACTTTGGGAGGCCGAGGCGGGTGGATCACGAGGTCAAGAGATCGAAACCATCTTGGCCAATATGGTGAAACCCCATCTCTACTAAAAATACAAAAATTAGCTGGGCGTGGTGGGATGTGCCTATACTCCCAGCTACCCGGGAGGCTGAAGCAGGAGAATTGCTTGAACTTGGGAAGCAGAGGTTGCGGTGAGCCAAGATGGGGCCAATGCACTCCAGCTTGGCAACAGAGCGAGACTCCATCTTAAAAAAAAAAAAAAAAAAAAAAAAAAA
>NW_016819951.1:2406615-2475737 GCF_001698545.2 Rhinopithecus bieti
TTTTTTTTTTTTTCTTTAACTGAAAGTTCATCAGTCTCTAAGTCCAGATGTCTTGCCATTTGGAATTAAGTTCAGTTCTGGTATGTTTTCACATTCTCTAAGAGTTTGCAATGTCATATTCATACACAAAGGGAGGAATATAAAGTAAAACTGCTTATTGTCTTAATTTTTAATACCCTGAATGTTTGTGGTTTGTAATTTTGGATTAAAATTTTTTCCTTTAATTTGCATCACACCTTCAGGCATGATGGTTAATGAATTAGGAGGTGGAACAAGTGCTTACACATCTCTGAAAACAGAAATTTGAGAGTCGAGGCCACGCGTGGTGGCACACATCTGTATTCCCAGAACTTTGGGAGGCTCAGGCGGGTGGATCACCTGAGGTCAGGAGTTTGAGACCAGCCTGACCAACATGGTGAAACTCCATCTCTGCTAAAAATACAAAATTAGCCAGGCATGGCCCATGCCTGTAATTCCAGCTACTTGGGAGGCTGAGGCAGAAGAATTGCTTGAACCCAGGAAGCAGGGGTTGCAGGGAGCTGAGCTGAGATCGTGCCATTGCACTCCAGCCTGGGCAACAAGAGTGAAATGCCATCTCAAAAAAAAAAAAAAAAAAAAAAAGAAATAAAGAAAATTTGAGAGTGGATTCTTAGCTGTGGTTTTGTAGCAATGTTGTGTCCCTCTCTAACCAGTGATCCAAGAATATTTCCCATACTCTTTTATTGTCTGTCCTCTCACTACTACTAATGATGATGGTATATCAGCTATGGTGCTAAATTTGTCCTCTAGGTCTTACAACCACCCTACACAGTTGGTGGCAATACCCTTGTACAGATGAGAAAACCACTTTTAAAGAGAGATTAAACAACATGCTCAAGGTGGCATAGTAAATAGACACCAGGGGCAGAGGTTGGGATGCCTCCCCAACTCTTGCCCTGCATCACTGTACTACATACTGATTGAAAATAACTTGTTGGCACCCTGGACTGGCAAAAACACCATATAAATAAAAGACTTGAAGAGCATCTGCTGGATGCCCTGGGAAGTAGAACAAATACCTCCCCACCCTCAACATTCACAGGTGATACTGATACAGAAAGGTCTGAAGGTCACTGCTGGGAGATCTTGGAACAACTCCTTTTCAAAACAGCTTTTCGGCATCAGTTTACTTATTCTTAATACTTATTCTCAGTACATTTCCCTCCTTCTGGCCTGCTTTTAAGCCACATAATTGCAACAAGATAGGATGTGGCTCAAGAGGCTGAGCACCTTAAGGCCTCTCATTATAGTCTTTGTTTCATTCGAGTTTGCCAATTTGACCTTCATTCCTGCTGGTCCATTGGTAAACTTGCAGCCTGCACAGGTCCACACAAACAGCTGAAGCATGATCCTCCTTTAATAGAAGGCTGTGCTCATGGTCCTTTAAATTATGCATTCTTTCATTTGTGCAAACTAGGCCAGGAGAAGGACTTGTAGAACAGCCTCAATCCTTACATTGTCTGGACATAAAAATAAATATACGGAAGCAAAATCCATTGTCAGATTTTAACAAAAGAAGAAAAGAAGAAACAAGCAATGGAACAGAGTAGACATCCCCTTAAAAAAATGGAGAAAGAGAAGGCAAGAAAGTGATAACATGGGCCAGGCACGGTGGCTCACGCCTATAATTCCAGCACTTTGGGAGGCCGAGGCGGGAGGATTGCCTGAGGTCAGGAGTTCGAGACCAGCTTGGCCAGCATGGTGAAAACCCGTCTCTACTAAAAATACAAAAATTAGCCAAGCGTGGTGGCAGGAGCCTGTAATCCCAGCTCCTCGGGAGGCTGAGGTAGGAGAATCGCTCGAACCCGGGAGGCGGAGGTTGCAGTGAGCCGAGATCGTACCATTGCACTCCAGCCTGGGCAACAGAGTGAAACCCTGTCTCAAAAACAAAACAAAAAAAAAAAAAAAAAAAAAAAGAAAAGAAAAGAAAAAAAAAAGCGATAACACAAGAAGGACTGCGTGGGGTCTTTTTAAAAATTGAGTGGCATGTTTTGGAAATGAAACAGAAGAACTCTGCAAATTCAAAAAAGGAAGTAGCTTCTGATCCTTTTCTAGACTCTGGAATGAACAAGCAAACCTGATTATGATAAGTGTCAAGCAATATTTGCCAATTTCTATGAAACTGTGAACGTAAAGAAAGGCTTGTGAGTCATGAGTACAGGAGAGGAAATTAACTGCAATATTGACTGTGCAGATTCTGATTCACCACTATTTTGGGAGAAAGCCTGGTTGCTGTTAGCAAATGCATTTATATTCTGCTGGAAGCTCAATCTTATCAAGCCACTTTAGCTAATAAATTACTTATGAGTTGCTTTAAGTAATATTTTACTTGGAAGATTCAGAAAACCAGTAAGTTTTCTGAATAACCAATTATTTTCTGAAATAACTCCTGAGTGTTATTTCTGAAGTAAAATTCAGAAGAGAAAAAAGTTAGCAAAAAAATCTCAATACAAGTGAGGTCTACCTTAAGAAAACATGATAGGCAGTATTTTGGTCTTGCAAAATAGATAAACTAGGGTAAAGTATTTGCTTTGACTGCGGTTTTTTATTATGCTCTGCAAACTCTCTCCACTCCTGCAAATGGAAACAAGTATGATGTCCATCAAAAGTGAAGTGGTTAAAGAAAGTATTTATTTCCACATCATGAAACACTAGGCAGCTTTAAAAAAAGTGAAAAGAAATCGGTTTATAAGTAAGCTAGAGAAAAATGGCAGGTATGAAACAACTGTATATATTAGATTTCTCTGTCTTTGTAAATGCTTAGAATATACACTGACAAAATCCAAATGAACTGGTACCATTTTTTTTAACAGTCGCTGGTTGTCATGGGGGAAAAAATGGGGATTGCAGAAGACTTCCTCCCCAATGCATTGTTTTGTAGTGTTTGCTGCCATTTTTTTCCTTGCCCTTGTGAATATTTCTTACTCTGGCGAAGAAAAAAAAAAGAAAAAGAAAAAGCTAACAATAAATAAAATTGATTTTAAAAAATATTTGAAAAAATTGGGTATCCTTCATTTCTAATATTATTGATTAGAAATTAGGCTTTAGAAGTCAATTTTTGAAATGCAAGCAGGAACAATAGTACTTATATTCCTTCTGGAAATTAATTAGGTAGTCCTTAAATTGATCTTGGTCACAGAGCTTATAGAATAAAAATGTTAATATACGATTACAAACATGCTCTCTCTGTCCTCTACTGCTTGTTGAATGATGCACGGTTGCTTTCATTGATTTTTTTTTTTTTTTTTTTTCCTGACACAAGGTTTTGCTCTGTCACCCAGGCTGGTGTGCAGTGGCATGATCATAGTTCATTACAGCCTCAACCTCCCAGGCTCAAGTGATCCTCCTACCTCAGCCTCCTGTATAACTGGGACTACAGGCATTTGCCACCAGGCCTGGCTAATTTTTTTAAAGTTTTCTTTTTTATTCTCTTTTTTTTGTAGAGATGGGGTCTTGTCACATTGCTCAGGCTGGACTTGAACTCCTGGCCTTAAACAGTCCTCCCATCTTGACCTCCAAAAGCACTGGGATTACAGGCATGAGCCACCACACTCAGCCTTATCAATAATTTCTAGTAAGAAGCCTCAATGCCCTACTAGCCTGATCCAGGAAAGCTGGATCAGTATTGGAGGTTGGGGGTGGTGGGGATATGGCTTTCCCTAATCTACCCTTTTGTGTTATCTGTGTCAGTTTCACAACCATAAAATGGGGAAAAGAGGGGAGTTTTATTTATTTTCACAACTCATGGAAGACTGTGTGCACCGACTGAAGCTGCATGGACACTTAGAAGATGAAGAGTATGTATGATTATAGGGCTGCTTTATAAAGAGAATGGCTGTTTTTCTCACATACATTAAAGCAAGAGACAGATAGAAATGATAGGAGTTATTTAAGGCTGTGATGTCGGGTTGTGATAATGCAGGTAGCTGACCATCGTCTGTTATTAGAGGTCACTGTTTTACTCCTGTGCTTTCAGTGATGGCAGGATGGCACAGGGAGAGTGGAGTGGCAAAACCAACCAGGGCAGCATGAGTCAGTCTTGATGTCGCTGTAATACCGAAGGAGGCCAAGAGCAGCTGCATGGTGATCTATATGGATTCTTCAACTCTTATATGTGCAAAAACGTGTTGTACACTTGAGCTTGGATCAAGAGAAGCAGATTCAGCTGGGCACAGTGGCTCATGCGTGTAATCCCAGTGCTTTGGGAGGCTAAGGTGGGAAGACTGCTTGAGCCCAGGAGTTCAAGACCAGTCTGGGAAAAATAGCCAGACTTTGTCTCTGCAGAACACTTTCTAAAAATTATCTGGGCACAGGTGCATGTGCCTGTAGTCCCAGCTACTTGGGAGGCTGAGGTGGAAGGATTGCTTGAGCCAGGGAAGTCGAGGCTGCAGTGACCTGTGATCAGGCCACTGCACTCCAGCCAATGGAACACAGCGAGACTCATCTAAAAAAATAATAATAATAATGAATTTTTTTTTTTTTTTTTGAGACGGAATCTCACCCTGTCGCCCAGGCTGGAGTGCAGCGGCGTGATCTTGGCTCACTGCAACCTCTGCCTCCCAGGTTCAAGCAATTTTCCTGCCTCAGCCTCCTGAGTAGCTGGGACTATAGGCGCATGCTGTTATGCCCAACTCATTTCTTGTAGTTTAGTAGAGACGGGGTTTTATCATGTTGCCCTGGCTGATCGCAAACTCCTGAGCTCAGGCAATCCACCAGACTCGGCCTCCCAAAGTGCCGGGATTACAGGCGTGAGCTACCATGCTCAGCTAATAATGAATTTTTAAAAAACAGCTTCATAATAAAATTTTAAATTGACATTAATGTTAGTTATTTAGCCCTGGAAATCCAAATCTGATAGATTGTGACCCTCTTTTTTTTTTTTTATTTTGAGATGGAGTTTCTCTCTGTTGCCCAGGCTGGAGTGAAGTGGCACGATCTTGTCTCACTGTAATCTCTGCCTCCCAGGTTCAAGCAATGCTCATGCCTCAGCCTCCCGTGTAGCTGGGATTACAGGTGCCTGCTACCACATGTGGCTAATTTTTCTATTTTTAGTAGAGACGGGGTTACACCATGTTGATCAGGCTGGTCTCAAATTCCTGACCTCCTGATCTGCCCGCCTTGGCCTCCCAAAGTGCTGGGATTACAGACAGGAGTCACCATATCCGGCCTGTGACCCTTTAATAAATAGCACACAACTGATTTTTCTCTACAAAAAGCAGACATGTTCACTGCAGAAAATTGTGAAACAGAGATAATAGCATCAGAAGAAAGATGACTTATACCTGCATCATTGAGAGATCACTAGCACCAAAAAATTTGGCTGATGTCTTTATTATTCATTTATATGTCTACCATCCAATTCAAATATGTATATGTATAAATGTACATACAAAATTTACAAAATAAATGGCATCATCCTGTTCATACTAACATGAAATAGAAACCTAATGGTGTGAGCTTGTGGCTGGGCATGGTGGCTCACGCCTATAATCCCAGCATTTTGGGAGGCCAAGGTTGGCGGATCATTTGAGGTCAGAAGTTTGAGACCAGCCTGGCCAACATGACAAAACCCCGTCTCTACTAAAAGTACAAAAATTAGCCAGGTGTGGTGACGCATGTCTGTAATTCCAGCTACTTGGGAAGCTGAGGGAGGAGAATCGCTTGGACCCAGGAGGTGGAGGTTGCAGTGAGCCACTATCACCTCACTGCACTCCAGCTTGGACAACAAAGCAAAACTCCGTCTCAAAAAAACCCAAAAACCCCCAACAGCCTAATGGTGTGTGCTTGTCAACTATGTTGTGATTAACATCTTTTGAACAGTTCAAAGTTCTCCTAAAGTGATTCGAACTTACCTTCCGAGGCTTCACCTTGTCTTGTATATCATACTGGCCAATTCCCTTATAGCTGATTCCAAGCCACCAAGGAAGTCCTTGCTTATCCTAGAAGTTGAAAAAGCATGAGAACCAAGACCTAGCTGTTAACTCTTCTAGAAATGAATAAAATTTACCAATTTCACCTTTTTTTTTTTTCCTTGAGACAGAGTCTCATTCTGTCACCAGGCTGGAGTGCAGTGGCATGATCTCGACTCACTGCAACCTCTGCCTCTGGGTTTGAGTAATTCCCCTGCCTCAGCCTCCCGAGTAGCTGGGATTACAGGTGTGCACCACCATGCCTGGCTAATTTTTTGTATTTTAGTAGAGATGGGGTTTCACTATGTTGGCTAGGATGGTCTTGATCTCTTGACCTCATGATCTGCCCACCTCAGCCTCCCAAAGTGCTGGGATTACAGGCGTGAGCCATCACGCCCGGCAATTTCACCTCTTAACAAGCATCAGCAAGTCAAAATAAAGCTGTCTTGATAAACAGAACATTATTTAAAAACCTAACTTGTTACTAAAACATCTTGGAGTTTCTTCAAATAGAATCTTTAAGTTGAAATAGTCCAATACTGTTAATACCATCAAAAAGAGTAAAGCATTACTGTTTTGGTTAAACAGTTGGAGAAAATAAATAAAATGTAAGTAATTCAACTAAGAATTAATCCAGTAAAAAGCCAGTTATCCATTAAAAAAAAAAAAAAGCTCTTTCTCTCTTAATTAGTAACCAGTTATAAAAGGTTGGGGACGCTTCCAAAGAATTACAAAGATGAGAAAAGTGGTTCCAATTCCTGATGTTTATAAAACAATTAACAATGAACATGGGGATATTGAAAACCCTTTTGGAGAACTGTACAATTCAATGACAGGATGTTTGAATAATTGGTTTGAGGTACACATGGGGAGGTGAGTAATATTTTTTTCATAAATTTATCTTTTATGTTTTGCCAAAGCATAGAATATACTGACACAGGAAAGGAAAATTGAGGCTTAGACAGATTCCTATATGCAAACTGGAGTCAGTAGAAATTAAAGTTAAATTGGAGGCTGGGCATGGTGGTTCATGCCTGTAATTCCAGCACTTTGGGAGCCTGAGGCGGGTGGATCACCTGAGGTCAGGAGTTAGAGACCAGCCTGGCCAACATGGTGAATCCCCATCTCTACCAAATATACAAAAAATGAGCCAGGTGTGGTGGTGCGTGCCTATAATCCCAGCTAATCTGGGGGCTGAGGCAGGAGAATCGCTCAAATCTGGGAGGCAGAGGTTGCAGTGAGCTGAGATCACGCCACTGCACTCCAGCCTGGGCAGTAGAGCTAGACTCCATCTCAAGAAAAAAAAAAAAATTTAAAAAGTATTAATATAAAAAAAAAAGAAAAAAAAAAAAAAAGTTAAATGTGGTACTGATTTTAGCACAAGTATTCTCATTATGTAAATATTTTTTATCTAATTTCCCATCATTTTGAATTGTATAGAGATATGAACATTATCATAACATGAAAAGTCAATCAAGAACTGATCAATTATAAAATTATTTCTCTTCCAAACAAGACATCCTTAACACTTTCATCTCATCATCTCAAAATATCTGTCAATCTCTCTCTGCTTATAAACATCTGAAAATACTTTTCATCATCTCAAAATATTTCTTTGTTAATCTTTCCCCACTTATAAAACACCTGAAAATACAGTGTATGTAATACACTGATTGAAACATGGTATTGCAAATCCTGTTAAAATTTCAGCATTTCATGAAGCTGTTGAAATAACGCTGGAGACTGCATAATTTTCTAACAAAAGCACTCTCAAATGAAGATCTGGTAGTGCTAGAAAGGTGGCCAACTGGAAAAAGGACCGATCAGCAAGCAAAGGTGTTTCAAAAGAGAATGATCTGAACATCTTAGGACGAAGAGAGGTCTTGGAAAAACATTTTACCATAGTAAGTATTTTGCAAAAATAATGTGCTTTATAATTTGCTACAAATGGCAAGATATAATCAGCCTTTTATATATTACGAGAAAACTTGGTATTGTGCAATAACTCTCAATAATCATGAAAGCTTTGTTATGTAAAACGATTTACCTTTACTGCATAATAATGGACACCATAAGTTGGTAGAGCTTCTACTATTTTCATATACCTATAGAAAATAAACATGTATCACAATCTTATTAAAATAGTTATTTTCTCATTTGGGAAAAGTGATTTAAAGAAACACCATGTTTCTACTTTCCTCATTATCAGAATAATTAATAAGTTTCACTCAAATAGAAACAGAATAAACTACTTTGGGGAGTAACATACTTTAGCTTATCCAAATGTTAGGAAAATGCTAATAGAACCTCAATTTCAAAATTACAGAAAATGTTACTTTCCACACATTCAAATGTTTATGGATTAGGAATGTACTGTATTATAAACTCCACTTGCACGTGTTTTTAAAGTAAACCCCTAATGATGCAAGCAATGAGCACCAACTTTTGGGTCATACTCATAAGTTAAACAATAAAGCTATTCCATATATTGCTTGTGGTAGAGGTTACATAACTAGAAACATCTGTCAAAACTCCTAGAAAGATATACTTTAAAACTATGAATTATGTAAACCTGACTTAAAAAATATGTCCCCTCCCCCCCCAGGCCGGGCGCAGTGGCTCACGCCTGTAATCCCAGCATTTTGGGAGGCAGAGGCGAGTGGATCACCCGAGGTCAGCAGTTCAAGACCAGCCTGGCCAACATGATGAAACCCCGTCTCTACTAAAAATACAAAAATTAGCTGGGTGTTGTGGCGGGCACCTGTAATCCCAGCTATTTGGGAGGCTGAGGCAGAAGAATTGCTTGAATTCCGGAGGTGGAGGTTGCAGTGAGCCGAGATTGCACCATTGCACTCCAGCCTGGATGACAGAGCGAGAATCTGTCAAAAAAAAAAAAAAAAAAAAAGTCCCCCCAAAATAAAAATTAAAGCGATGATGCCGCTACTTGCTATTTTTAATTCAGCAGTGTTTATTGTACACCTTTAAGCCTTTGGAGTGGACTAAATTGTGTAATGCTTCCTCTCTGCCCTCAGGGAACTGAGGCTCTGTTTTAACACAAGTAGCTTTTTAATGACATTTTGATGATCAATTTCTCCAGAAACTGTAATCAATAATTTGACATATTTTTTAAAAGTAAATGACCTACATGTAAATGAATATAAGAGGTTAAATGTGTCAAGGTCATGCAGCAACTAAACTGCAGAGTCAGAATTCTAACAAAATGGGCCGGACTCCACATCCTAGAGCCTTAACCACCAAGTGAAACCGTCTCTTAGATGAAGCCACACAATAATGATCAGAAGACTCTGCATTTGAGCATGGATACTTTTTTTTTTTTTTTAATTGTTTTTTAGGTTCCAGGGTACTTGTGCAGGATGTGCAGGTTTGTTACATAGGTAAATGTGTGCCATGGTGATTTGCTGTACCTAACAACCCATCACCTAGAGATTAGGGCCAGCATGCATTAGCACTTTTCCCCAATGCTCTCTCCCACCCCAGACCTCTCCTGACAGGCCCCGGTAAGTGTTGTCCCCCTCCCTGTGTCCATGTGTTCTCATTGTTCAGCTCCTACTTATAAGTGAGAACAAGTGGTGTTTGGTATTCGGTTCCTGCATTAGTTTGCTGAGGATAATGGCTTCCAGCTTCATACATGTCCCTGCAAAACACATGATCTCATTCCTTTTTATGGCTACATAGTATTCTATGGTGTGCATGTACCACATTTTCTTTAAATTGATCCAGTCTATCATTGATGGGCATTTGGGTTGATTCCATGTCTTAAGCATGGGACTTTGTAATATACAGTCACGTATTGCTTAACAATGAAGATACATTCTGAGAATTGTGTTGTTAGGTATTTCTGTCCTTGTGCACACATCATGGAGTGCACTTACACAAACCCAGATGGTAGAGCCTACTACACAGTTAGGCTATATGGTACGGCCTATTGTTCCTACAGGTTCCTAGGCTACCATCCTGTACGGCATGTTACTGAGCTGAAATATTGTAGACAATTATAATACAATGGTAAGTATTTGAGTATCTAAACATAGAAAAGATATAGTAACAATATGGTATTATAATCCTATGGGCCCACCATTGTATATGTGGACAGAAATGGTACATGACTATACTCACTAGTTTACTCTAAAACCCTTAATGGAAATTGTCACTACTTCTTTTTACTTTTCAGTTCAGAAAACATGCACAATGAATTAAAATGTCAAGGATCCAACTTCAGGATGCTAACTTCTGATTTCTGCTGCAAAGATAATAGAAGGTGTGTTTTGATAAAAATGAGATTAGAGGCTGGGCACAGTGGCCCACGTTTGCAATCCCAGCATTCTGGGAGGCCGAGGTGGGAAAATTATTTGAGATCAAGAGTTTGAGACCAGCCAGGCCAACATGGGGAAACCGTCTCTACTAAAAATACATAAATTAGCTGGGCATAGTGGCACGCGCCTGTATCATCCAGCTACTCAGGAGGCTAAGGCATGAAAATTGCTTGAACCCAGGAGGCGGAGATTGCAGTGAGATAAGATTGCATCACTGCACCCCAGCCTGGGTGACAGAGGGAGACTCTGTCTCAAAAAAAAAAAAAAAAAAAAAAAAAAAAAAAAAAAAAAAAAGAGAGAGAGATTAGAGCAAAGAAGTAGGAGTGTGAGGAAAATCTACAATCTCCAAGTCCTTATTTCAGTTTTCACAGGCATAGAAATAATTTTAAAAGTTTAGTGTAGCAACTTCTTTTTTTTTTTTTTTTGAGACAGAGTTTCTTTCTTGTCGCCCGGCTGGAGTGCAATGGTGCAATCACGGCTCACTGCAACCTCTGCCTCCCCGGTTAAAGCAATTCTCCTGCCTCAGCCTCTCAAGTAGCTGGGATTGCAGGCGACTGCCAACATGCCCGGCTAATTTTTGTATTTTTAGTAGAGATGGGTTTTCACCATGTTGGCCAGGCTGGCATCGAACCCCTGACCTCAGGTGATTCGCCCACCTCAGCCTCCCAAACTGCTGGGATTACAGGCATGAGACACTGTGCTGGCCTATTCTTAATAATGGGTGGTAACTCTGTAAGTCACAAAATGTAGAACTACGTTACAACAGCTAATTCTTAGTAGCATGAAGAAACAGATTATCTAACACCAATATACTATACACTCGACTCAAAGTAGAGTCACAAACTGGGGGACAAAACAGGGCCTCTAGATAGGTTTTATTTGGCTAACATTATATTAAATTTTCTTTAAATTACTTCCCAATGAGATAAGATTTAAAAATCTGAATTTCCAGCTTCTCTTGGAAAACAAAGGATCTGGCAACATTATGCCTGAATTCTAAAGCTGAGTAACCTTGCCTGTACTTAGGATGAAAGCTCACCTGTTTACCACAGTCCCCATCATTCCCTATTGCCCTACATCTGGCCTACATTTCTCATTTTTGTTACCTGCCTGACACTGGTAGGTATCTAAGTTGGTGACACCAATGTATAGAATGACCCAATACATTTTCTAATTCATGGTAAGATATTTCTAACCAGATAAGGATTATGTTCACAACAACTACACAACAGGAATCATTTCAAGTGACACCTTCAAATGAGAGATATTAAAATTATATCTAAGCAAAAGGAAAGATACTTACTGAACCACAGCCTGACCCCGAGTGAGACCTTTGATTTTCAAATAATGCTCAATTACCCTGTCCTCACTGTAAAACAAAGAAATGAGAAGGATTGCAATGCATGATTATCTGAGGTACAGGCAGTTTCCACATTATCAGCAAACTTGAGAGAGAAAACCTTCAGCAACTTATTTGGTAGACAGAATTTGGCTTTTGTTTCTGTAGGAGATGGATTCCTGAACTTCAGACATTTGACTGCCTGCATTATCATCTTTAACTTATATTTTATGTAGCATATTTATATAATATATATATTGCTACCTTTAAAACTTAAAGCACATGGCTAGGCGCGGTGGCTCACGACTGTAATCCCAGCACTTTAGGACGCTGAGGTCAGGAGATTGAGACCATTCTGGCTAACACAGTGAAACCCCGTCTCTACTAAAAATACAAAAAAGTAGTTGAGCGTGGTGGCACGTGCCTATAGTCCCAGTTACTTGGGAGGCTGAGGCAGGAGAATCACTTGAACCTCAGAGGTGGAAGTTGTAGTGAGCCGAGATAGAGCCATTGCA
The DNA here is from genome assembly GCF_001698545.2 of Rhinopithecus bieti. Classification (NCBI taxonomy): domain Eukaryota; kingdom Metazoa; phylum Chordata; class Mammalia; order Primates; family Cercopithecidae; genus Rhinopithecus; species Rhinopithecus bieti. The sequence continues at coordinate 2,418,752 of NW_016819951.1, forward strand.
CTCCAGCCTAGGCGATAAGAGTGAAAATATGTCCCCCCCCCCAAAAAAAAACTTAAAGCTCAGTGGCTCATACCTGTATTCCCAGCATTTTGGGAATCTGAGGCAGCCAGATCGCCTGAGGTCAGGAGTTTGAGGCCAGCCTGGCCAACATGGTGAAACCTCATCTCTACTAAAAACACAAAATTAGTGGGATGTGGTGGCACACGCCTGTAATCCCAGCTACTTAGGAGGCTGAGGCACGACAATCACTTGAACCCAGGAGGTGGAGGTTGCAGTGAGCCGAGATTGCGCTGTTGCACTCCAGCCTGGGCAGCAAGAGCGGAACTCCAACACAAAAACAAAAAACAAACAAAAACTTAATTTACTAGAAAAGGAAACAATATTAATTTCTCAAATGGAAAATGATCTTTTGCCATAATTGGATGGACTATAATACATATAAAATAATGATATCAAATGTTAGTTGTAGAACATTATTGAAGAAATTTTGAGCATAAGGCCTATCCGCTTTTTGGTTAAAACAGGGAGATCAGCAAGTGTTAGGCATTAAAGACTTTCTCCTTGAATGATTCAGAAAGATTTTAAAAGAATTTAAACTGCTTCTGAGTCTGTGCAATCTAAAATACTCTATTATCACCACTTACAGACACATTGCTTTAGGAGAAAACCCTTTTATTGCCCTAGAGCAAAACCTGTTGACTGGAAAGGAAATCTCAAATATAACCTAGAAGATGAAGTATTTCTATCTCCATATGACTAGTCATCATTAGTAATGTCTTTTTTTAATTATTATTAAAACTATCAAGGTCAGGTGCAGTGGCTCAGGTCTGTAATCCCAGCACTTTGGGAAGCCAAGGCAGGTAGATCACGAGGTCAGGAGTTCGAGACCAGCCTGGCCAACATGGTGAAACCCCGTGTCTAATAAAGATACAAAAAATTAGGTGGGCATCATGCCGCGTGCCTGTAATCCCAGCTATTTGGGAGGCAGAGGCAGGAGAATTGCTTGAACCCAGGAGGCGGAGGTTGTAGTGAGTGGAGATCATGCCATTATACTCCAGCCTAGGCGACAGGGGGAGACGCTATCTCAAAAAAATAAAATAAAATAAAACTATCTCTTGGCTGGGCCCAGTGGTTCACACCTGTAATCCCAGCATTTTGGGAGGCTGAGGCAGGTGGATCACCTGAGGTCAGGAGTTTGAGACCAGTCTGATCAACATGGTGAAACCCTGACTCTACTAAAAATACAAAAATTAGCCGGGCGTGGTGGTGGGTACCTGTAATCCTCGCTATTTGGGAAGCTGAGGCACCAGAATCACTTGAACTAGAGAGGTGGAGGTTGCAGTGAGCCGAGTTCACGCCACTGCACTCCAGCCTAGGTGACAGAGCAAGACTGTCTCAAAACAAACAAACAAACAAACAAACAAACAAACAAACAAACAAACGAAACTATCACTTGAAAATGACATGGTTAGCAGTTTCCAGAGTCAAGATGCTGTGTAGCCTCAGCACTTACTTTCACTGTATATTTGGGAATATACTTCCAACTTCATACTAAACGTCTCAATATTGAATATTTATTTGGTAATGTCTATTTTGTAACATTTTAGTGGAAAGAAAAACCATCTTGAGGATTCAGACTAAAACCAAAGAGAATGTATTTAACAAGAATATAAGTATTTCAAGGGAAAACGTAATTTAGGAAAAAAATGTGGGATGAAAATGGATACTATGGATTCATTAAAGTACAAACAACTAAACCAACTCAATATATGCAATAACGAGCTGTAGTAGAAACCTCTGGTCATTATGAAAGTCTCCGATCCAAGGAAATCTGTATTTTATAACACTTATATTGCATTCTGCCAGATTAAAGCTGCATTACACAGTGACTGCACATATACTGAATATTATATATTCACCTAGAAGCATACTCTACAGACATTTTATGCACTTGAAAGAAACATCAGCCAGCCGCTCTTTGCAAATGACAGCAAGACATGTCTTAGTATAATGACCTCCAGTAAGCTTCGAGTACATCCTTTCACCGAAAGGATCAAGGTCTACCTATGGTTACTTTATACAATTGATGGGCAATTTGATATTTTTCTCACTTACATTTCTTTTAATGCCCTGAAAAGCATGTAGTTCTGAATGGATGCTATGAGAATGGGTCACCTGTTATGTGGATTTGGCTTACCAGTAGGCAAGGGATGGATGCTCCTGAAGAGTTTTGGTTGGAAAGGCTGGTAATGTCTTTAAATCTTTCCTGGCATTCTCATCACTAAAAAGAAACGGAATATGATAACGTCAGGTACTGCTATCCAAAAAATTATCCAAGCTGGTCACCAAATGAATGAGATAAAAAAAATAACTATTTACAGCATCTTGAAGCCAACATACACATGGTTATGGACTCTAACTAGAAACAGCCCCCAAATTTAACAACTGAGTTCCATGATGAGATGTTGAAGTTTATAATATTGTCTGCATGTGTCTATTTTACACATAACTATGATTATAACTGTACATTTTTCACATTGGATTTTTACAGAACCTTCTTCACATTTCATTATCCACTTTCTCCGTGTTCCTACAGTATCGTACTAATTATCTTTAGTGGCTACATAATATTCATCATGGTGGAATACTGGTTATCATGAAACCATTCACATAACATCACCAGTTTTTCATAATAGATATCATTTCAATGAAAAGGTTTATGTAGTTGTTTATATTACTCTTCTGTTACTTCCTTACAACCCTCTGAAATATAGCAGACCAACTCAGTCATCTGCAGAAATCTCTTGACTAGAAGACGACTGGAAAATGTGCTTCTAAGGAAACCCAAGGTATTTTCTTAAGTCACATTAAGTGAACTAAAATGTACCTCGTGTAAGGTTAGCTATTATCTAATTATAAAACGGCAAAATTCTAGTTGTCAAGAGAAAGGCGTGGTCTTTACAGAACTTTAAAAAAGGGAGAACGGGCCAGGCACGGTGGCTCACGCCTATAATCCCAGCACTTTGGGAGGCCAAGGCGGGTGGATCACGAGGTCAGGAGATCGAGACCACCCTGGCTAACATGGTGAAACCCCATCTCTACTAAATATACACACACACAAGCACAAATTAGCTGAGCTTGGTGGCAGGTGCCTATAGTCCCAGCTACTTGGGAGGCTGAGGCTGGAGAATGGCACGAACCTGGGAGGCGCAGCTTGCAGTGAGCTGAGATCACACCACTGCACTCCAGCCTGGGCAACAGAGTGAGACTCCGTCTCAAAAAAAAAAAAAAAAAAAAAAAAAGGGAGAACAGGTAATATTATCCAGTCACAGTTGGTTATGAGAGAAAATACTCTAACTGCTGAGTATTTAAGGATACAATCTATGAGGAAAAGAACATGATTATCTAGAGCCTATTAGAGCATAGAATAAGTACATGAAACAGCTACTCAAAATTCTGATCAAATTGGTGTTCATCAAACAGCATAACGCTAACTCTTCCTACCTTCCACCTCTTCCTATCTTTACCACTAGCTACCCTTCGATAAAAGGCTCCCAAGTGCCAGATACCATGCAACACACTTCTTGGGTATTATTTAACTCACGTAAGGCTCACCACAAGCATTCCCATGCAGTAGATACTATTATTATCTATTGAAGTAGATGAGCCCCCCAGCTGGAAGACCAAACATTGAACCATTTCTTATTGCTATTATATTTCAAAGCCAGGGTTGTGGCCTTTCCTACAGGTGAAAGATCTAGCTTTCCAAATTACTACAGGAAATAGTCACTTGGCTCCTATTCTTACATAAGAATAAATCTCTCTATTCATTTGAAATCTGAGTGTTATGGCTTAACCACACTGACAATCTCGGGAAACTGGTTTGTGCTTCCTGAAAATCAAAATATACCACAATCCAATCCATTCATATTAAAGGTCAAACTGTCAACTCCCAGTATATTTATTTTTCTTAATAATCTCTTTTATGTTCTGTCTGGCATACCACATTTACTTTTTTTTTTTTTTTTTTCCAAACCCAAGACTGATACATTTACTTCTAAATTGTGATTTTTTTTATGAAGGGCAAATGCATGCATATATTCAAAAATGATAAATTCAGGACAACATCATGTTATGAATCATCCACATCAACCACACGCTTGTTGTTGTATCTGGATCCAGGTGAACCATAGGCCATGTTTCAAGAACCCAGCCTAACATTCACTTACTTGGATTACAGTTAATTTTGTGGCAGTGGAGACCTCACTAGATTGGAAGTCGCTATTTATCATAAATTTATTTATTCAGTTAACAAAAATATGTAGAAATGAGTGTCACATGCTGGAATTGTTTTTAACTTATACAAATGAAGTCAGCCAAAAGGGAAAGGAGAATGGGGAAAGAAGTGAGGGAGAAATTTTATCTGCCATTCCATTCAATAAGCTCATGGTTGAGAATAAGTACAAAACAGGTGACTTGAAGCTGTTGTCCTTAGTCCTATGTCCCTCAAAGCACAAGCGTCTCATGACACTGAGATTTTTCTGGCATTCAGGCATTTAATACATGTCTGCTAAACTCAAGCAATCTTTATATCTAGTGCCTAAAGAAAGAGCTGTGTGTTTCAACTGGAGAAAAATATCACCTGTGTTGGATTTATTGAAAGATGAAGTTTAGTCTTCAGCATATCATTTTTCCAACAATTTTCAAGAGTAATTTGAACTATACACAATCAGAATCTACTCCAGTTATAAGATGTTATTTGTTTAGAAATTTTGGCTGAATAAATCAATAAATTACTAAAGGTTAATCATGAGAGCCAGTATCTGAGATAATGATGAATATTCACTCATTAAGACCTTTTTTTGGGTACTAATCAATCACTGAGAAGCAACTAAAATGTGCATTAATAGGGAAGTGGATTAGGGATCATTTTAAGGAGAATTTAGATTACCTTGAAAAAAAGTATTCTTAACCAGGCGCGGTGGCTCATGCTTATAATCCCAGCACTTTAGGAGGCTGAGGCGGGTGGATCACCTGAGGCCAGGAGTTTGAGACCAGCCTGACCAACATGATGAAACCCCGTCTCTACTAAAAATACAAAAGTTAGCTGGGCATGGTGGCAGGCGCCTGTAATCCCAGCTACTCAGGAGGCTGAGGCAGGAGAATCGCTTGAACCCGGGAGGCGAAGGTTGCAGTGAGCCGAGATCGTGCCATTGCACTCCAGCCTAGGGGACAAGAGTGAGACTTCGTCTCAAAAAAAAAAAAAAAAGTGGTTCTCAACATTGGCAATTTTGCCCCTCAGGGGACATTTAGCAACGTTTGAAGGCATTTTTGATAGTCGCAACTGAGGAAGGAGGTGTTACTGCCTTCTAATGGGTAGTTCCTACAATAGTTCCTACAATGCACAGGACAGCCCTCAACAACAAAGGATGATCGTGCCCAAAATGTCAATAGTGCTGAGATTGAGGAAACCCTGCCTTCAATTATAAGAATCCTGAAAATTCTACCATAATACTCTACAAAGCATATCTTTTAGACTTACAGAATTTTTCTCTTATGTCACTCTGAATATTAGACATCTCAGATGCAAATGTCTAATAGGGGCCAAGTGAGATAGGCATTAGAAAATCAACTGGGTAAGTGAGCTGAGAAATGGTAAGTAAAACTCACCATTAGACCCAGGGACAATGAGAAATGGTGTAAACTATGAAGAGAGAAGAACATCGCCCATGTTTCATATAAGATACAGATTTGACTGTGTGTGATGGAGATCAAAACTTTAGTTACTTTCTCTTCACGTAAGTCAGAGCTGGCTGGGCATGGTAGCTCATGCCTATAATCCCAACACTTTGGGAGACTGAGGTGGGAGGATCACTTGAGCCCAAGAGTTGGAGACCAACCTGGGCAACACAGTGAGACCTTGTCTCTACAAGAAATTTTTTAAAAATTAGCCAGGTGTCATGGCATGTGCCTGTGGTTTCGAATACTTGGGAGGCTGAAGTGGACCACTGGAACCCAGAAGTTCAAGGCTCTAGTGAGTTATGATTGCACCAATATATTACAGCCTGGGCAACCGAGTGAGATTCTCTTATTAAAAAAAAAAAAAAGAATGGAGAGAAGATGCCTTCTCAGTTTCTTGGTTTCTAGTTTCAGATAATTTGCTAACTGCAAATGGTCAGTAGTGAATGATTAAAGGAGACAAGTAATTTAGGCAAATTACTTGTCTTGCTACTTGTGGAATTTTGACTATTCCTCAAAATCACACTTTTTTTTTTTTTGAGGCTGGGTCTTGTTCTGTTGCCCAGGCTGGAGTGCAGTGGCTCAATCATGGCTCACTGCAGCCTCAACCTCCAGCCTCCAGGGCTCAAGTGATCCTCCCACCTCAGCCTCCCAAGTAGCTAGAATCACAGATGCATGCCACCATGCCTGGCTAATTTTAAACTTTTCATAGAGATGGGGTCTCACTATGTTGACCTGGCTGATCTCAAACTCCTGGCCTCCAGCAATCCTCCTGCCTTAGCTTCCCAAAATGCTGGGATTACAGACACGAGCCACCATGCCCAGCCCCCCAAAATTACATTCTCAGGGAAGAATATGGCCTTATTTCTTCACATTAGAAAAGGCTCCTGTTAATCCTCCAAATCTGGTCATTTGTACTATCACAAAATATCCCTTGTGAATATATAACATCACTTTCCTATAAGAAGCTGTTTAATATAGGAATTTTCCAGCATGCCATCACCGATATTTGAAGTGGTTGAGCTGTGGACATGACTATAACACTAAAAGAAAAAGCCAGCAGAATAATTAAAAGATGACTGAGACAGACAGCCTGGAAGAAAAAATAGGCTAAACTCTTCAACAAGCAGTGTATAGAAGTAGAAATTCAAATGGCCAACAGAAAAACAGTGTTCAACTTCATAAGTTATCAAGGAAATGCAAATTAAATCCTCAATTAATTACTAATACACACCAGACTATCAAACTTTTTTTTATTTTTGAAACGGAGTCTCACTCTGTTGCCAGGCTATAGTGCAGTGGTGCGATCTTGTTTGGTCCTAAACAAGGACCCAGGTTCAAGCGATTCTCCTGCCTCAGCCACCGGAGTACCTGGGACTACAGGTGCACGCCACCACGCCCGGCTACTTTTTGTATTTTCAGTAGAGATGGTGTTTCACCTTGTTGGCCAGGATGGTCTCTAACTCTAGACCTCATGATCAAGAGATAGACTGCACCCAGCCACACTATCAAACTTTTTTTTTTTTGAGATGGAGTCTCGCTCTGTCACCCAGGCTGGAATGCAGTGGCGCACTCTCGGCTCACTACAACCTCTTCCTCCCGGGTTCAAGCAATTCTCTGCCTCAGCCTCCTGAGTAGCTGGGGTTACAGGTGCCTGCCGCCACGCCTGGCTAATTTTTTTGTACTTTTAGTAGACAGGGTTTCACCAAGTTGGCCAGGCTGATCTTGAACTCCTGACCTAGTGATCCACTTGCCTCAGTCTCCCAAAGTGCTGGGATTACAGGCGTGAGTCACCGCGTCTGGTGACTATCAAACTTTTAAAACTCCAACAAGATCTAGTTTATATGGAGACATAGTGCAGTAGGAACTATCATCCATTACTAGTAAGAATGTCAATTGGTACAATCATTTTGAAAATTTGCATACCCTATAACCCAGTAATCCTCTGCTAGATATATTCCCTATAGAAACTTATATACAAGAATAAGATTTAGGGCCAGGCGCGGTGGCTCACGCCTGTAATTCCAACACTTTGGGAGGCTGAGGTGGGTGGATCACCTGAGGTCAGGAGTTTGAGACCAGCCTGACCAACACAGTGAAGCCTCACCTCTACTAAAAAAATACAAAAATTAGCCAGGCATGGTGGCAGGCACCTGTAATCCCAGCTACTCGGGAGGCTAAGGCAGGAGAATTGCTTGAACCCAGGAGGCGGAGGTTGCAGTGAGTTGAGATCGTGCCATTGCACACCAGCCTCAGCAACAGAGCAAGACTCTGTCTCAAAAAAAAAAAAAAAGATTTACACCAACATTGTTCACACAAAAGAACAACTCAAATATCCCATACCATTACAAATGCTCAAACTGTAATGTATTCAAGTAATAGAATACCATGCAGCAAAGAAAATAGACAATAGCTACACACAACATGAATTTCCCACATATTGAGCAAAGATACAAGACCCCAAATAAGAAACACAATCACTATTTCATGTACATAAAGGTTCAAAACAAACAAAAGGAAACTAGAAAGAATCACACATAAAGACAAGCGCCCGAACTCGTCTCATCTAGGAAGGGGCTGGTTAGTTCTTGGATGGGAGACAGCCTGGAAATACTGGGTGCTATAGGCTTAACAAAACAAAGACAGGAAAATATGTACCATAGAGTCAGAATGCCCATGAGGAAAGAGGGAATTTTATTGGAGGTAGGAAAGTACAATATACAATGAGGGGCAGGAGGCTTCTGGGGTCCTGGCAACATTCCTCACTGGCAGTGGTTATATGGCTGCATCCTCTTTTTTTTTTTTTCTCTGAGACTCTGTCACCCAAGCTGGAGTACAGTGGCATGATCTTGGCTAACTGCAACCTCCTCCTGCTGGGTTTAAGCGATTCTCCTGCCTCAGTCCTCCCAGCAGCTGGGACTACAGGTGTGCGCTACCATGCCCAGCCAATATCTGTATTTTTAGTAGAGACAGGGTTTTGCCATGTTGGCCAGGCTGTTACCGAACTCCTGACCTCAGGTGATCTGCCCGCCTCTGCCTCCGAAAGTGCTGAGATTATAGGATTGAGCCACCGTGTCCGGCCCAGCTGCATCCTTCTAATTTGTTCCTTATATCAATATACATGTTTTATGCATTCTTCTATGTGATATAATTCACAACAAAAATGGAATCAAGTATGGCCAGTTGAGTGGATGTGGGGAAAGCCGAAGTTCAAGCTCACTGCCCTGTTATGGTGAGGTGCTGCAATGGTGACGCAAGAGGTTAGAACCTACTGAACCAAAAATGAATCCACTGGGGTGTTAGAAACACTGGCATGTTATTCTAGAAGGTTAAGCTCGATCATTTTCAGAGTTTAGGATCAAACAGGATTTCACGTTTGAGCGGACTGGCAGTAGCTGAGTGCTTATTTGTTCACCCTCCTGGGGAATTTGTCCAGGAGCCTGAGGCTGCAGGGATCTATGGAGCTTGTAGGAACAGCCAGGTCTGGCTTCTGCACAGAAGGCCCCTCCCTGGCCGGCTGGGCAGGAGGCATGATTTATGAGTCAGGATCAACCTCAGAGTTCAGAGGGAGGGCCCAAAAGTAGTAGGGGAGGTGAATAAGCCTCAATCGGGATGTCTCTGCCTTTCACCAGCAATAAATACACTCAACCTGACTGGACATTCCTGACTCTAATGGCAATGGATATGTTATTTTAAAGATGCACTTGACCAGAATTGCCATGAGGGACTGGCTTCTCTGGGCCCTAGCCAGAGAGAATGCCCATAAATCTATATCACTTGCTACTTCTCAGTGACCAAACCAGAAATTGCTTCTCTCCATAATTTCAGCAGGAATTCAGATGTCACAATGAAGAACATGCTTGCATTTTATCTGATTATCTAGGCTGAACTCCTCCCTTAGGCATTCCAGATTCCTATTTCAATAACTTTCCAGAAGGAAGCTGCCCATGACCCTCTATTTAACTACTACAACTATTTCTCAGGCAACAATTTCTTAGGTCATTCTGAAGCCCCCTTTCATGGGCTGTTGTTTTTCTTTGCTGACCCCAAGTACCCTGATGGAATGTGCCAACCCCACTCATTTTTGAGAAAGCCACATGGCTGGCAAAACTGAGGCTACCCTTTGTGTGCGCTGGAGCACTTGTGTGGAAAAAGCCACCCCCAGCAAATGAGTGCACCTGCTTGTGGCTAATTGCGGGCTTGCACAGCAACAATCAGCCACCTGCCCTCAGAGACTGGAGTAGAAGGGAGTGCAGGCAATTAGCAAACTGGGCATGCTAGCACTTCCTAGAGAAAACTAAGACCCTTGCTGTCCTATGCTTGGTGTGGGGGCATCCTCTATTTCTAGAACAGCTTAAAAAAAAAAAAAGCCGAAGCCTCAAAGCCACTAATTTCACTTTTTTTTTTTTGGTAGAGATGAGGTCTCCCTATGTTGCCCAGGTTGGTTTCAAACCCTTGGGCTCAAGTGATCCTCCCATCTTGGCTTCTCAAAGTACTGGGATTACAGGCTTGAACCACCACACCAGCCCCGCATTTCACTTTTCTTCTCCAAGCAAAGTGCTTCCTTACCTGAAACCCAAACCAAGGGTGCATAAAAAATGCATGTTAAATATAATATCCAAGTGGAAAACAGCTACAGAAACTTCACTTTCTAAACCTAAGCTGTTTAGAAAGTTAACTTGGGGCTGGGTGCAGTGGCTCACATCTGTAACCCCAGCACTTTGGGAGGCGAGATGGATCACTTGAGCCCAGGAGTTCGAGACCAGCCTGGCCAACATGGTGAAACCTCGTCTCTACAAACAATACAAAAAAATTAGCTGGGCGTGGTGACACATGCCTATAGTGCCAGCTACTTGGGAGGCTGAGGTGGGAGAATCACCTGAGCCCAGGAGGTTGAGGCTGCAATGAGCTACGATCACCTACTGCACTCCAGTCTGGGTGACAGAGTGAGACCTTGCCTCCAGAAAAAAAAGAAAAAGAAAAAAAAAAAAAGATTAACTTGGGACTGGAGTTCTTTTTTCAACTCAAAATCCTTATTTCAGAAAATGCATATGTGGATATAAAAAAGCCATAGTTAAGTGACTATTTGAACACTCAGTAAAGTCTAAAGCCTGTTATTAAGTGTAAATGTACCATACAGCTTATATATCATCAGAAATTAAAAGATTATGACATGGGCCTCCCAGGATTTGGGCAAGTCATCACAGCTGAGAACTCTATTTAGTACTGTGTCCCATGCAAACCAAAGATTCACTGTTATTAGGAATGGAGCTAATTGGAAACATTTGCCAGTCTTCTGGGGTTGCCTTGTATAGGCCCTTGATGATAAGTCATTTCTTTGTCTATGCTTACTAGAAACCTGTGATGACCCATCAAGGTTCTGAACTATACTGAAGGAGTGGGACAGGGTTAGTGATCATAGCAGCTACAAAAGTTTATTTAGGCCGGGTGCAATAGCTAATGCCTGTAATCCCAACATTTAGGAAGGCTGAGGTGGGCAGATCACTTGAGGTCAGGAGTTCCAGACCAGTCTGGCCAATATGGCGAAACTCCATCTCTACTAAAAATACAAAAATTAGCTGGGCCTGGTGGCGCGTGCCTGGAGTCCCAGCTACTCACGAGGCTGAGGCAGGAGAATTGCTTGAACTGGGAGGTGGAGGCTGCAGTGAGCTGAGATCATGCCACTGCCCCCTCCAGCCTGGGTGACAGAGTGAGACCCTGTCTCAAAAAAACAAAAACAAAACAAAAAGAAACCGCATTGAATGTCTGTTAAATAGGTGTAACAGGTGCCAACTTAACTATCAATCAAACCATTTGAGCTGGATCTTCTATTGAAGGATGACAGATTGCATAAACAAGTAATTATTATAAAGGATCTTGGTTACTATTAATAAACACCAATTTCCTCAACTAATCTACTGGCACTGATCAAGACCTGGATGATTAGCAGTTTAAGAGCTTTTCACTGACTAACTTGCCTTCAAATTGCCCTTTATTGAAAAAGAATATCATGTTTCTTTCAGTTGTTTGTAGAATCTGGCCTTCAGTGATGAATTCAGCTTCTTATCTGCTGGACTTAATAACTAGAAATTTCTACCCGTAAGTTTCTCTCTACTGATTCCTAGGTAAAGCAATATTAAAGGTGACAAACACAAGAAAACAGTGATTAACATTGTACCCTCGTACCCTGACCGGCAGCATCGGCATTCTCGGATAACTTGCTGGAAAGGCAAATCTCAGGTTCCACCCCAGACCTACTGGATCACAAAGGCCAAGGGTGGGGCCCAGCAATCTGCTTTTAACAAAGGGCTTAAGAACCACTGCAATTGCATAAACACAACATAAAACAGAGATTTTGACTGGGTGTGGTGGCTCACGCTTGTAATCCCAGCACTTTGGGAAGCTGAGGAGGGCGGATCACTTGAGGTCAGGAGTTCCAGACCAGCCTGGCCAACATGGTGAAACCCCACCTCTACTAAAAATACAAAAAATTAGCCGGGTGTGGTGGTGTGTGCCTGTAGTCCCAGCTACTCAGGAAGCTGAGGCAGGAGAATTGCTTGAACCCAGGAGGCGGAGGCTGCAGTGAGCCAATCTCATGCCACTGCACTCCAGCCTGGGTGACAGAGTGAGACCCTGTCTCAAATAATAATAATAATAATAATAATAATATTTTCAAGAAAGAGACCATAATCAACTCCTTAAATTGGAGAGATGGTCAGGGAGGCTGAGCAAAGCTTTTGGGTAGACAGCTCAGGAGGTTTGTTTTAGGAGAGTCTAGCAAGTGACCTGAACTAGCAGTGACAAAATATGAGTGCTGTCATCTAATCCCCCAAAAGAAATACTTCTAAAGGGCCAGGCGCAGTAGCTCATGCCTGTAATCCCAGCACTTTGGGAGGCAGAAGTGGGTGGATAACTTGAGGTCAGGAGTTCAAGACCAGCCTGGCCAACATGGTGAAACCCTGTCTCTACTAAAAATACGAAAATTAGCTGGGCGTGGTGGCAGGTGCCTGTAATCTCAGCTACTCAGGAGGCTGATGCAGAAGAATTGCTTGAGCCTGGGAGGCGGAGGTTGCAGTGAGCCGAGATCATGCCACCGTACTCCAGTCTAGACAACAGAGCGATATTCCCTATCAAATTAAAAAAAGAAAAGAAAAAAAAAAAAGAAGAAATACTTCTAAGCAACAACAGCTCTCTCACTGGGTATTACCAGGTGGCAGAAACTGGGCTAACCCTGTTCTCTACAGGCGTATTATGCTATTAACATCAGTGTCCCTGTTTCATGGATGTGAAAACAGAGTTGAGAGAGATTAAGCAATTTAAACTCACAAAGCAAATGCGACTCCAAACCTGTGCTTTAACTACTTTGCCTTACTCCTCCAGGATTCTAGGAAGAGGGGACAGGAAATGGGGAAGGAGCAGAGGAAAGATTTTAACTTTGAGCCTTCAGCATTTATCATCATGGTGGCCACTGATTAATTCCATCAAAATATGTATTGCTTAGGTGATGACAGTCTACCTTTTTCAACTAGATCAAACTGGATTACCCCAAACTGTATTAACCACATCAAGGATCTGAACATAGATAACAAGACTTAATGTGTTAGCAGTGTTTCTTGAACCATACCAAACCAGAACAAAACCAAACAAAAACCATAGCCTAATTGTCCCTTAGTATCGAGGACACCAAATTTAGGGTTTTTTGTTGTTGTTGTTTTGGTTTTTTTTTTTTGAGATGGAGTCTCGCTCTGTTGCCCAGGCTGGAGTGCAGTTGCAAAATCTCGGCTCACTGCAACCTCCACCTCCTGGGTTCAAGCGATCCTTCTGCCTCAGCCTCCTGAGTAGCTGGGACTATAGGCAACTGCCACCATGCCTTGGTAATTTTTATATGTTTAGTAGAGATGGAGTTTCACCATGTTGACCAGGCTGTTCTGGAACTCCTGACCTCAAGTGAGCTGCCCGCCTCAGCCTCCCAAAGTGCTGGGATTATAAGCATGAGCCACCGTGCCCGGCCCCAAATTTAGTTTTTAAAAAACACTTTTACACGAGCTGCAAAACCAGACTCCAGTCATTTTCGGCAGAACCTTAAAACAGGGAGTCCAAACTGCTACAGGTGAGAAGTCCAATATATCAATTAAGGCTCCTTAACCCACACAAGGTATTCCTGAAGCCCCACTTTTTATACTGACTCAAAAAGCTCAAAGTAAGATCTCTACCCTGGATGAGTTCTCTCTGTTACTGTTAGGGGATACTAAGGCCTGGGATGGGCTGAAGAAAAGAAGAAACAAGCCGACACTTTTATTCACAGTCAATCATATGCAAAGGCAGAAAGCTAGAGCTCAAGTTCATTCAATGCCTAATGCCACTCCTGATTATCGCAAATGAGTTCAGAAAAACCGATTACAGACTTAGCTAATTGCGTAACAGCTAAAAGAAAGAGCCCTCCTCACTTTCTACCCATCCAGACTAAACTTAAAAGAGAGCAGCTCCTCCCAGCCAGGTAAGCAAGCTGAATTCATTTGGTCCAACCCCTGAATGCGCAGATGAGAGAAACAAGGCCCACTGAAAGTTGAAAACTTACCAAAGTTCCCACAGTAGGTGGCAACAGATCTAAAGGACCAGAGGTTTGTTCTCGGGACAACTGCAGGACGGAGCACAAGAGGAGGAAGAGGAAGAGGAGAGAATTGGAAAGCTAGGGAGGAACGGAAGAAGAGGGAGGGGCCGGGAAAGGAAACACCCAGCTGGCTGTGCCAGACCTTGCTCTCCTCCCCTCCTAAGCCACAGGGTCTTTCTATTCTTGGAATTTCCTCCCTACCCCATTTAAACCTTTCTTGATCAGACCTTAAACCAAGTCAGGTTGCAGCCATTTACAGAGTGAAAAGTGAGAACTGAAAGAATTATGTAAGCCTTTCTCCTGGCCTCTGGCCAAAGCTAGGGATGCCTCCACTGTTTCTGAGAAAGGTGGGAAGTTGTTGGCCCATCCTTCATCCAAAGAAGCTCCTTCACAGGGCTACAGGCGTGAGCATGCAAAGAAGGCCTTCATGGGGGTTTAGGTGTGAGCATGCCTTTCTAGGCGTCATGCATTTCTAGCGCCTTCACGGGGGTTCAGGTGTCAGCATGCATTTCTACACCATCTCTGGTCCCCAGTTCCCTCAGATCTCTCAGCTCCTCTTTGACAGGACAATAAAAGATATTATTTGGGCTTTTATTTTATTTACGTATTCATTTATTGAGACAGAGTCTTGCTCTGTCGTCCAGGCTGGAGTGCAGTGGCGTGATCTCGGCCCACTGCAACCTCTGCCTCCTGGGTTCAAGTAATTCTCCTGCCTCAGCCTCCTGAGTAGCTAGGATTACAGGCACGCACCACCATGCCCGGCTAAATGTTTGTATTTTTAGTAGAGACAGGGTTTCACCATGTTGCCCAGGTTGGCCTCAAATTCCTGAGCTCAGGCAATTAGCCAGCGTTGGCCTCCCAAAGTGCCAGGATTACAGGCATGAGCCACAGCACTTTGGGCTCTTAAGGTGGCCATCCTAGGCACTTGCTGTGTGTGACAAGTGGAAGCATTTTACTTACACAAACTCATTTAGTCTTCATAGCACCCGAGATGTTGGTGCTCTTTCTAATTTACAGATGAAGAAACTGAGATTTAGAAAGATCACCTAGCTGCCCATTATTTTACTAGAACTAGTACACAGCCAGCCAGTACATACCTAGGAAAAAATCAAAAAGACCAACCAACCAATCAGCTCTAGGCCTATGATTTACAGTAATAAGGTTTGGCCTTTAGAACTGCATTCAGTCCCAGGTCTCCCTGTTCCTAGGAGTTTTGTGGTCTTAGATAAACTAACCTTTGTGAGCCTGGGTTTCCATATTATAAAAATATGAATACTGACCTGTTGAATAGGATTCTTGGGTATATTACAATAGAATGCTATGAAGGCACTTGCCTATGTTCAATACATGTGTTCCTTCCTGGCCAGGTGTGGTAGCTCATGCCTGTAATCCAAGCACTTTGGGAGACTGAGACTGAGGTGGTCAAATTGCTTGAGCCCAGGAGTTTGAGATCGGCCTAGGCAACATGGTGAAATCTCATCTCTATGGAAAATACAAAAATTAGCCAGACGTGGGGTACACACCTGTAGTCCTAGCTACTCGGGAGGCTGAAATGGGAAGATCACTTGTGCCCAGGGGGCACATAATCTGCAGTGATCCATGATCATGCCACTGCACTCTAGCCCGGACGACAGAGCAAAATCCTGCCTCAAAACAACAACGTTCCTTCCTTCCTGATGGTAGTATAATAAACCAAAGATTTTACCAAACACTTTATTCCTACCACTCTCTGCGCAGGCTGGTGGTGGATTATTACTATTGAGAAGAATCCCAAAGGGGTGATCTAGGTTAGAGTTGGCAGATTTAATATACTGGACATACTTAAAAATTTTTCATTGTTCATCTGAAATTCCAATTTAACTGGGCATCCTATATTTTTATTTGCTAAATCTGGCAACTCTAAGGGTGTATAATAAACTGCCTGGGAAAAGAACTTTGAAAATAACTTGCCAAGTTACGAGTTGTGAGCAGTTTGGGGCTTGGTTTGACAGGGTCTATTGGTAACCAGTGGAAGCTCAGCCTAGAAACTCACTTTTCCAACATCATGACTGATCCACGGGATTGGTGTCAGCCTTTTATTTTCTCAGCATTCTACCAAAGATGCATCCTGTAGCAGGAAACCTGCTTGTGTTCTGGGAAGTGAAGTGTCCTCTCAGCTAGAATTCCTTTGTCATTACATTTTTGTCTGTGGCCTAACTTGTAACAGGGGACAATTGCTCTGCCCATCTGCACGCTTGATGGGGATCAACTGTCAAGCTATTTGTTTTTAGGTCTAAGGAATTTCTAATGAAAATGAAAATGTGATGAGAGATTTTTCTAAACGTCAGCCAGCTCCCTGAGGACCCCGATTGTGTCTACTTTGAACCTTTAACTCTCTTAATAATGGGTAGAAGAAACATCATCGATAAGAATGACTGGGAAACAGGTTAACATGAAAATCTGTAAATATTTTTTAAAAATTTTATTTTTCTCCTGTTAAATTCATAGAGACAGAAAGTAGAATGGTGGTGGCCACGGACTGCAGGAGGAGTGAATGGGGAGCTGTTTAATAGGTGCAGAGTTTCTGTTTCTCCAAAATGAAAAAGTTCTGGAGACTGGCCATACAACATAAACACGGCCAAGCGTGGTGGCTCACACCTGTAATCCCAGCACTTTGGGAAGCTGAGGCGGGTGGATCGTCTGAGGTCAGGAGTTCGAGACCATCCTGGCTAACATGGTGAAACCCTGTCTCTACTAAAAATACAAAAAATTAGCTAGGCGTGGTGGTGCGTGCCTGTAATCCCAGCTATTCAGGAGGCTGAGGGAGGAGAATCGCTTGAACCCAGGAGGTGGAGGTTGCAGTCAGCTGAGATCATGCCACTTGCACTCCAGTCTGGGCAAAAGAGCAAGACTCTGTCTCAAACACCCACACACACACCCCCCCAACATAAACATTACTTAACACTACCAAACACTACTCTTAAAAATGGTTGAGATGATAAATTTTATGTATATTTTATTACAATTTTTTAAAAAATTATTCTTAAATCTAGAGTTAGAAAAAGGATACATAGGCCAGGCATGGTGGCTCACGCCTGTAATCCTAGCATTTTGGGAGGCTGAAGAGGAGGGTGGATCACAACGTCAGAAGATTGAGACCATTCTGGCTAACATGGTGAAACCCTGTCTCTACTAAAAATACAAAAAACTAGTCGGGCATGGTGGCATGTGCCTGTAGTCCCAGCTACTTGGGAGGCTGAGGCAGGAGAACTGCTTGAACCCGGGAGATGGAGATTGCAATGAGCTGAGATCACGCCACTACACTCCAGCCTGGGTGACAGAGTGAGACTCTGTCTCAAAAAAAAAAAAAAAAAAAAAAAAGAAGAAGAAAAGATAAAAGAAAAGAACACATAAAAGAAAAACAATCAATGCAGATAATGTTTTCCTACAAAAGAATGGAAAGTCAAAGAAATGTGTTTCTCTCCTGGGAAACTTCCTACTAGACAAGTGACAAATTAGGTATGGTCAACTTGAAGTCCCAACTCTTTAATCCTTCTTCCTGTATGTGTGATTCAATGTGTCTTTCCTGATCACACAAAAAAATGGATTAGCCACATAAGCCATCGGAACACAGAAAACAAAACTGTATTGTTATGTGTTATGTTATCACTTCGTGTGTTTCCAGAATCAAACCAAAAGGCGTGGAAATGCTTCTCAGTGGGGGAATGTAGAATTCTCCCTCAACAATGTCGTCCCACAGCTCCCGTAGACTCTGGATGGTTTGCACTTTGAGAAGTGGAAGTAGTTCATGTCATGCTACTTTCTACTCCTACCGAATGCCACGCATGCCTGTGTCTCAGCCAGCCGCTACCTGAAGAGGCCAAGTATGCTGAGTTTCATTTCAGGACCAAGTAGCTGTGATGGGTGTAATGGCCTGGTCCACTCCAGTGGAGAAAGAAACTGATAACTCAAATGGATCAAGAGAGTTACTTCCTGTATAGGACTGATCCTCTGTGGTGTTAGTAACTGTCTAAAGATGTATTAAGGTGGGACTTAGGGTTTTTGTGTTCATTTAGTTGCATCAGGTTTAGGGTTTTTGTGTTCATTTAGTTGCATCAGGTTTTTTTAAGCTGTGAAATGCAAGGGGTTTTGAAATGTAAAATACTTATGCTGTGAAATGCAGAAGCCTGACTTCTACTCTGATTCTGCAGTTCATGGAGTAGAGTGTGTGGTCCAGCAAGAGGCTGAAATAAGTGTGGAAAATGCTGCTTATGTGTCCCCTTCTGGGAGATTTATAGCACTCATGAGCAGATTGAAAACTTAGCCAAGAGAACTTGGGGAACTTTGTTTAACTTTTAACTAAGTATTGTAGCCGGGCGCGGTGGCTCAAGCCTGTAATCCCAGCACTTTGGGAGGCCGAGGTGGGTGGATCATGAGGTCAGGAGATCAAGACCATCCTGGCTAACATGGTGAAACCCCGTCTCTACTAAAAATAAAAAAAACTAGCTGGGCATGACGGCGGGCGCCTGTAGTCCCTGCTACTCGGAGGCTGAGGCAGGAGAATGGCGTGAACCTGGGAGGCAGAGATTGCAGTGAGCCGAGATTGCGCCACTGCACTCCAGCCTGGGCAACACAGCGAGACTCCGTCTCAAAAAAAAAAAGTATTGTAGAGAGGAAAATCACTTCTCAAGAGTTTTTTCACAAAAGTGTTTTGTTGATTCATCAAAGGCCCAATCTGAAATAAGACAAAAACATTCAATTTCTGTCAAGTAAGCCTTCTTTATTCTGCTGGCCAGGAAGGTAATGATTCTTACAAATTTGTGTTGGGATACAAAAAAATAAACTGGCTGGGTGTCGTCGCTCACACCTGTAATCCCAGCACTTCTGGGAGGCCGAGTCTGACAGATTATGAGATTTAGGTGTTTGAGACCAGTCTGGCCAACATGGTGAAACCCCATCTCTACTAAAAATAAAAAAAATTAGCCAGGTGTGGTGGCTAATTTCAAGAATTACTTGAACCCAGGAGGCGGAGTTTGCAGTGAGCTGTGATTAAACCATTGCACTCCAGCCTGCACAACAGACCAAGGATCCATCTCAAAAAAACACAACAAAACAAAAACCCAAAAAACAAAAAAGGAAACCTCTAACAGTGGTAAAATGCATGTGGTTTGGAGCCCTAATTTGCCACTGTCTAGCTATGTGACCTAAGTAGTAAGCTACTTAACAGCTACAAAGTTCAGTTTTCTTATCTATAAAATGGGGACAATGACAGTGCCATCACAGGGTTGCTGTGAGGATTAAACATATTAATAACAGTAACAATGGCAAATATTGTTTATTGAGACAAAGAAACAGTTCCAGAGAGGCTAGGCAAACTACCCACAGGTACATAACAAGTGGCTGGGCCTGGATTTGAACCCAGGCAGTTAAATTCCAAAGCTCCTCTCTTCACTACAGCCTCCCCATAGCGCTTTGCCCACGGGAGATATTTTTATTATTGATACTGACGGTAAAGGCTCTGGAAATGAAATTAGATTTCAGAGCTTTAAGTGCTCCAGAGGTGTAAGAACTAAGGGGCAAATTTCTTGAAAGTGTTTTTATCCTCCCTTTGTTAACTAGTCTCCAGAGCATCCAAGGAAATTCCTTTTCCCATGGGAAATAGCTGCATTTTTTTTTTTTTTTTTTCTTTTTTGTTTGTCAGCACAGCTGTAAATTGTGAATATTCCCTTCCCACTTGAAGCTAAGTGTGTAACATAACTCTCATGTCTGACCCAGCACTTGCACATTGCAAAATGTACTCACTCCACTTTTTCTTAGGGGCAAGTAGAGCACCCTAATACATAGTTACTTGGTAACTTTCACCCTTGTCAAGAATCTTAAAAAAAAAAAAAAAAAAGAAAGAAAGAACAAAGGGCCAGGCACAGTGGCTCACGCCTGTAATCTGTAATCCCAGCACTTTCGGAGGCTGAGGACGGTGGATCACGAGCTCAGGAGTTCAAGACCAGCCTGGCCAACATGGTGAAACCCTGTCTCTACTAAAAAATACAAAAATTAGCTGGGCATGGTGGTGGACGCATGTAATCCCAGCTAGTTCAGGAGGCTGAGGCAGGAGAATTGCTTGAACCCAGACGGCAGAGATTGCAGTGAGCTGAGATCACACCACTGCACTCCAGCCTAGGCAACAAGAGTGCAACTCTGTCTCAAAAAAAAAAAAAAAAAAGCTTTGCTTTTACAAACTTTTTTGTGGCTGGCAGCTGGGTGATAAAGCCTTGCCTCCTTGCCATGTCAGCTTTCAGGAATTCTCTGTTTGTCTGTGTTGTGTTACCCAAGTAGTCTGTTATCTTTGCAGTTTAAGGGCTGACTTGGAAATTCAGACTGTCATCTATTTAAAGAAAATGGAAGTCCCCACTCCACTATTTTAATTAACTTTCAGAGAGCAGGGTTTCCTACTGGTTATGATAATGTTAACTTAAAATACTCTGAAGGAAACACGGCAGGAAGCAAAATAAAAAGGGGAGGATTGCTATTTTTAAAGGCATTCTAGGAAGAAGAGTTTGAGCAAAGCCATGAAGGCACATAGCATGGGCTATACGAAGAAAAAGGAAGAGAGGCATGAGCAGATACTAAGGAGTATGCACAGCAGAGAATGGGAGATTAAATGTGTAATGCCGACCAAGTATGGCCTTGAACGCCAGGTTGTGGTGTTGGTAGGCAGGTGTCTGTGTGCAATGAGAAACTAAGAGATTTTTAGAAATAAACAACAATGATCAAATCTATGTCTTGTTTTTTTTTTGTTTTGTTTTGTTTTGTTTTTTTGAGACGGAGTCTCATTCTGTCTCCCGGGCTGGACTACAGGCGCCCGCCACCTCGCCCGGCTAGATTTTTGTATTTTTTAGTAGAGACGGGGTTTCACCGTGTTAGCCAGGATGGTCTCGATCTCCTGACCTCGTGATCCACCCGTCTTGGCCTCCCAAAGTGCTGGGATACAGGCTTGAGCCACCGCGCCCGGCAAATCTATGTCTTAGGAAGGTAGCTGGAGGTTACGCGCAGGCAGTAGTATGTGGCGGAATCAGAACAGATCTGAGAACTCACCAGCAATGTAACAATCTCTTTGGGCTTAAAATTTACATTTATTACTTTGCTCAATGGAGATAACAGCTATTGTGGTAGGACTGAATGAAATCAGACATGGACATTTAAAATAATGCCATAGGCCAGGTGCGGTGGCACACGCTTGTAATCCCAGCACTTTGGGAGGCCTAGAAAGGTGGATCACCTGAGGCCAGGAGTTCAAGATCAGTCTGGCCAGTGTGGTGAAACCCTGTCTCTACTAAAAATACAAAAAATAGCTGGGTGTTGTGGTGCTCATCTGTAATCCGAGCTACTCGGGAGGCTGAGGTACGCGAATTGCTTGAACCCGGGAGGTGGAGGTTGCTGTGAGCCGAGATCACACCACTGCACTCCAGCCTGGGCGACAGAGTGAGACTCCATCTCAAAAAACAATATATAAAATAACACTGTAATACTCAATTATTAGCTCAACACATAATTCACACACACACACACACACACACACACACACTTTTACAGTCAGGCTGAATGGGAGGGAATGAGGACTGAGAAAGTTGTGGTGCTGATCAACAGAAGGAAAGGAGGGAACTATCTGACAGGTGGAAAAAAGATGGGAAGGGAAAGGGGAAATCTCAGAGAGCATTCAAGAGAGAATGGAGCTGTAATTCAAAGGGAGACAGTGGAAGAGGAGCTGGTTTGGAGGCTGGGCTGTTGGTGAGGTCAGCTTTGGAAATGCTCAAGAAAGAGGTGGATATTCACAAGGAGTGGACTAGAGCAGCCTTAAGAATTAGGTGTTCAGTCATTGTTTTTACTGAAAAAGCCACTTTGCCTAGGAAGGTATTTGGGGACATATTTTGGTCAACGTTTATTTATTTATGTATTATGTTTTTTGAGACAGAGTCTCAATGCCTGTAGTCCCAGCCGCTTGGGAGGCTAAAGCAGGAGAATTGCTTGAACCCAGGAGGCGGAGGTTGCAGTGAGCCAAGATGGTGCCATTGCACTTCAGCCTGAGCGACAGAGCCAGACTCTGTCTCAACAACAACAAAAAAATCCCAGCATTTTGGGAAGCTGAGGCAGGCAGATCACTGAGCTCAGGAGTTTGAGACCAGCCTGGTCAACATGATGAAACCTCATCTCTACTAAAAATACAAAAATTAGCTGGGCATGGTGGTATGTGCCTATAATCCCAGTTACTCAGGAGGCTGAGGCAGGATAACTGCTTGAACGCAGGAGGTGGAGGTTGTGGTGAGCTGCACTCCAGCCTGGGTGACAGAGTAAGACTAAAAATAAATACACATAGATGTTCATCACAGCATTTTTTATATTAGCTTTATGGGGGAAAAAAGCTAATATAAATAACACCATGATGGACATCTTTTTTCCCATTATGTGGGAAACAAGTAATATTTGTAACAATAGGGGAGTCCATCATGTCCATCAATTTGGTAAAATAAAATGGATTGCAGGAACTGTTCTAAGTACTTTACAAATGCAATATTAATTCATTTAATCCTCACAGCAATCCTGTGGAGTGTGTATTATAATTGTAAGTCCCATTTTACATATGAGGAAACTGAGGCTTGGAGATTTTAAGTAATTTGCTGAAGATTACACAGGTAACAAGTAGCTGACCTGGCATTTGAATCAGGCTGTCTGGTTCCACAGTCTTTGCTCTAACCACTACAACATTGCCTCATGGTATTTTATTTTGCCTGACTTTCTTTTCGTGATTTTATTTATTTATTTATTTTTTTGAGACAGAGTTTTGCTCTGTTGCGCAGGCTGGAGTGCAGTGGTGTGATCTCTAACTCACCGCAACCTCCACCACCAGGTTCAAGCGATTCTTGTGTCTCAGCCTCCCCAGTAGCTAGTATTACAGGTGTGTGCCGCCATGCACAGCTAACTTTTGTATTTTTAGTAGAGACAAGGTTTTGCCATGTTGGCCAGGCTGATCTCAAATTCCTGGCCTCAAGTGATCTGCCCATCTTGGCTTCCTAAAATGCTGGGATTATAGGAGTGCACCTGGCCTTACCTGCTTTTCTTTTTCTTTTCTTTTTTTGTGACACAGTCTCGCTATCATCCAGGATGGAGTGCAGTAGCACCATCTTGGCTCACTGCAACCTCTACCCTCTGGGTTCAAGCGATTCTCTCGCCTCAGCCTTCCAAGTAGCTGGGACTACAGGCGTGTGCGACCATGCCAGGCTAATTTTTTTTTTTAAGATAGTTTCACTCTTGTTGCCCAGGTTGGAGTGCAATGGCGCAATCTCAGCTCACCACAACCTCTGCCTCCTGGGTTCAAGCGATTCTCCTGCTTTAGCCTCCCAAGTAGCTGGGATTACTGGCATGTGCCACCATGCCCAGCTAATTTTGTATTTTTAGTAGAGACAGGGTTTCTCCATGTTGGTCAGTTTGGTCTCAAACTCCTGACCTCAGGTAATCCACCTGCCTTGGCCTCCCAAAGTGCTGGAATTACAGGTGTCAGCCACTGCACCTGGCGCCAGGTGCCTGATTTTCTCAGAAGAGTTTTATAACGAGGCAGGGTGCGGTGGCTTGTGCCTGTAATCCCGGCATTTTGGGAAGCCAACATAGGCAGATCAGCTGAGCCCAGGAGTTTGAGACCAGCCTGGGTAACATGGTGAATCCCTGTTTCTACAAAAAATACAAAAATTAGCCAGGTGTGATGGTGTGTACCTGTAGTCCCAGCCGCTCAGGAGGCTGAGATGAAAGAACTGATGGAGCCAGGAGGTGGAGGTTATAGTGAGCTGAGATCATGCCACTGCACACCAGCCTGGGTGACAGAACAATGAAATGCTCTGTCTCAAAAATAAACAAAAACAAAACAAAACAAAACAAAACAAAGAGGAGTTTTAGAACAAAACTTTGGAGGAAAAACATATCCTCTCTATTCAGGGGAGGAGAAGATCAGATAGGGAGAGCATGGTAATTTACGAAGTGCTCCCATATCTCCTCAAAACCAACCTGCAAAGCCATTGTTTTGATTAACCCCAATTTATAGATGAGGGAACCCAGGTTCAGAAAGGATAAGTGGCCACTCAGAGGGATGCTGCCAGTCTACGTGATTTCCAGTCCCACACTCTCTCCACTACTTAGCGTAGTTTGGACAATTTCAAAACAGTGTGTGCCACCTCAACCCCATGATCACTCAGGAAAACCACTAAGAACAAGCTCAAGTGAAGGCAAAGGCCTGGATTGGGCTTGCCCAGAATTAACTTGCCAACCTTGATGGCCTAGGGCTAAAATATTTGAACAACTGAAGGACTGTCCCTTTTAGGCCTTCCTTTGCCTCAGGCAAGGGATCTTCCCTAAGGAAGGTTTGTGAAATTAACCTTTCTCTTTCTATTCTCCACCTCCCCCACAACTATAGGTTATTATAGCTTCTTCAGAACAACCTTAGTCTCAAAAATCTCATCAGAGGTAGCTAAAAGACCAGACAGGATAGTAATAATGAGGATAATAATAACTAAATTAATAATAGTAGCCCAAGGGTGTAGATTATTTGCTATAAGCCAGACGTTGCCCTGAGCAACGTTTACATACATTTGATTCTCATGACAGTTTTATGGGAAAGGTACCATTTTACTGATGAGGAAACTGAGGCTCAGAGGGCGTCAGTCACAGGCTTGAAGGGCTAAGTGGGGAAGGTGGGTTAGCAATCCACAGATGATTGAGTGTGAGCTTTTGGGCCCTGAAACCCTCATTTACAAATTGACTTTAGCATCACCCCCCAACTTGATTTCTTACCTAGGGTTGTTTTTTAAAAATCACCCCCATAAATGACTGTGTTCCTTGCATATCTGATATTCCCAGGAAATGTGGTTTTTCTGGGAAAGACAACAGTAGAGACACAGTAGCTTTTTTGTGTGTGTGTGTGTCTCACTCCGTCACCCAGGCTGGAGTGCAGTGGTGCGATCTCTGCAACCTTCGCCTCCCAGATTCAAGCAATTCTCCTGCCTTAGCCTCCTGGGTGGCTGGGATTACAGGTGCCTGCCACCTTGCCCAGCTAATTTTTATATTTGTAGTACAGACAGGGTTTCACCATGTTGGCCAGGCTGCTCTGGAACTCCTGGCCTCAAGTGATCCTCCCTCCTTGGCCTCCCAAAGTGCTGGGATTACAGGTGTGAGCCACCATGCCCAGCCTCAGGCGTGAGCCTTTAATGATACTAATGGTCTATAAACTACTTTATCCTCTTTTTTTTTTTTTTTTTTAATCTCCTGCCCTTTTCTTTCCATTAAAAACAATTGGTGTTTGATTTTCATGATTTCTTCAAATTTCTTAACCTAGAAAAATGTAAATACACACACAGGGAGGGAATGAGAGAGAGAGAGAGAAAGCACAAACCAGAACTGGTGGGAGATTGTGGTGAGGAATCATGGTGTTTTAAGTGGCATCCTTGAACATTCTACCAAAGCCGAATGGGCAGATGACAAGAGTGTTGGGAGTTTCTGAAGTGAAGTACAACTCCGTAACTAGAAGTTTTCAAGCTTGGAAGGCATTATTGTGTTAGTCCGTTAGGGGCGCATTATTCAAAGACTTGGCTGGGAATGAGTGCTAGGTGATCTGTAAATAATCTACGAGTAAACGTCTACCAGGAGTCGAACATTAACATCGTAGAGGCCGGGCTTTCAAAGGGGTCACTGGCCTACAAAGGGAAGCATTGCCTCCACCCTTTAACTGTTTCTACAGCTCCAACAATTGCACTAAAAGGACAGAATGGAGCAGGTAGAGGGTGAATTCAAATATAAACACTCTCTGTGGATGTGGCTAGTGAGGCAGTTAGAACCAGTGAGTGTCTCCGCAGCAACAATACAACTGTTAGGTCAAGTGTATGAAGGGTGAGGCCCCTCTGGGGCAGCTGCGAAAGAAAGCCCCTATTAATCCCTTAACTAAGCAGCTGATGGATTTAATCTTTTTGTGCATACATTATAACTCTTCGAATACAAGATTTTTTTTTTTTTATCAGCATAAGCTATCAAAGCTTTTTATAGATTTCTTCATCTCACTAATTAACAGATGACAGAAAACAGAACTTTGGAGAGTTTCTGGTTACAATTCAATTCGCTGGCATTCTGGCTTGAAAAACTGTAAGAAAGCTTCATTCCCTGATTCATTCACAAAAAGAATAGGTCTTTATTTGAAGAGCGAAGAGATCTCAGTCTCCTGCCTCAGAGTTCTACTTTCCTTTGATTTTGTATCCATTGTTATTTAAAATAACAGCATAAAATGATTCTTTAGGGTTATTTTGCAGAGTAATATCAGAAAAGAAAATCATTACCTGGTATAATCTCCCTTGGCTTCCTAAAACAAACAAACAAAACAAATGGAGTTGATCAATACGTATTTTGTTAAGCTAAATGAGTTTTATCTTGATTACTTCCCCTCTTAAAGTTCCTAAGTTTTGTTCTGAAGAGTGTTTCTCAGGACCGCTCTCCCTATAGCCATAAGAATTAGGCATTGATAAGAAAACGCTGACTGTCCTGTTAGGAATATTCCTTAATCTTAACAAAAGAAACATCTATATGTGAAAAAGCACAAATAATTATTTCTCACTGTACGTTTTTAAGATCACATGATAAATGCTTTTCATTCAAGTGGCACACTTTTTAGACTAGAGGAAGACCTTTTAAACCACAATACAGGTAAACAAACATATACTATTTGTTTTCCCTTTACTTTTTAAACCAGCATGGAAACAGACTAATGCCTTTAAGAACTAAAGGGCTCTTTTACTGGACCACAAGAAAATGTATACAAAAGTTGCTAAATTTATATGAAAATTACAGCTGTTGTAACAACTGCTGCCTCCCAAATTCAAGTATCCCAAAGCTCTCTTCCAGGAATATGAGTTTAACTCTTTTCCTTCAGAGCAGGCTAAATTTCATTTTTCTTTGAGACTCACAATATCACATTGTAACTCATGCAAACTATTCTAAAGCAGAAGACGGTGGCTCACAGTTTTCATCAGCAAACAACGAACTGGCTTAAAAATCCAGCAGACACTGGCCCATGCAAAAGTTTCAGAGTTGCAGGCAGTTAACAAAAACGAGCAAACACAAGGGAGCTGCTAAGAGGCAGTTTGTCCAATCTTACCTGTAAAACAAACGCTGCTAACCTGAAGATGGTTTCGCTGTCTACTTCGATTTGCCCCTGTTGGTGGAAAAGGAAAGCATCATTGAACATGGGGCTATCCTAAGGTTGTAGCAAATGGCTCTGAAGTTGAGGAAGCTGTCACAGCTTGGCACCTCCAGTTTTCGATCAAATGCAGATCATACCATTGCAGGGAAAAGTGGGGGGTGTGGAGAGACTCATTGAGGGTTAAGGGGAAACCACTGTGTGTGTGTGTGTGTGTGTGTGTGCGTGTGTGTGTGTGTGTGTGTGTGTGTGTGTATGTGTCTATTTTAAATAGCTCTGGTGAGGGATTATGTTTAGAGAGCAGTATTCAGGAAGAAATGGGAATGACTTTGAGGCTAAACATTCAGAAAACTTCTAAATGAAAAATTTTTATCTCTGCAAGTTCATTTTTAAGCACCCTGCAGATTTTCCTGGATTCATTTGTTGAGTGTTTTCCTGGGATAATTATTTTTTCCCTTGTGTTATAGTACAGTTATTTCAGTATACACACAATGCAAATATTATTAAAAATATAAATTCACTTCTGTGTCAATGACACATTGTTGAGTTCATATTTGTACTATTATAGATAAAATGTGAGGCCTTAAAAATCAGTTACAGCAAATGCTTTGAAAACTAAAATTCTGTTGATTTATATTGAAGTTTGAGGAACTCTATCAGTTTTCCACTTTTTTTTCCATCATTCAAAACCCCAAAGAAAAATTGGAGCTCTGGGCCTTGGTAAAGAATGCCTTTTCAGGGTTTGGTACAGTGGCTCATGCCTGTAATCCCAGTACTTTGGGAGGCTGAGGGAGAAGGATCACTTGAGGCCAGGAGTTTGAGACCAGCTTGGGCAACATAGAGAGACCTCATCTCTACCAAAAAAAAAAAAGCTTTTTCAGTAGCCCAGTAGGGCTGCATAGATATGTGCAGAAAGGGTATAGCTCTATCAATAACACTCATATGCACCTTTATATTTTTTAAATTGTGATGATACATGAAATATTATTACTGAACCATATTATAACAATGAATGATATAGAGGGATCTTTATTTAAAAAAAAGTTTTCAGTGGTAATGTTAGCTTATAAGTTTTAACATATGCAAAAACAATTCCATGTAACCCCATTATTGCCTAAGTCCTGTATAATTAGTACTTGAAAGGGCATAGTGTTTAAGAACATGGAATTCCTGGAAATTGCCCTGCATTCTTTCTTCCTCCCTTCCACCTCTTGAATCTGAGCTGGAGTGTTTCCTAGTTATACCAAGTGCATCAATGGGGAGATTAAGTCATTTTAAAGTAAATATACAATAGACAGATTCAGAGAGGTAGTTATGCTCAGTGAGGATTTCTGAAAGGATTGTACTTTTCTCTCACGTTTCCACGTGATTTGATGAGGGTTCTCAAAAAACAAACAATATTTTAAAACCCATAAAATAAAATGAGTAAATAAAAACCCTAGGGTGTTACAATGCCAGCAGTGATCATTATTCATGTTTCCCTTATATTACAAGATGAAAACAAATTAATTTCATCCTCTAACACACAGGCCGCCCTTCTGAAACCTGAGACAGAGGATCTGCTTCCAAGTTTTTTGCCTCAAAAGCTGACAGGCCCAGAGCCTTGGAATTCAAAGCTCGCCCATAATCTCTAGAAACAGATTACAAAATCAAAGGGAAGCCAGGTTGATTGTAGAAATCAACTGCTCTCCGCCTTTTAGGCAGGAGACAGTGGTTTTCCAATCTGGTGAAAGATGATGAGGCAGTTCATCCAACAGGTGAGGTGGGTGTTGATCAAGATTAAATTTTAGAAAGGCTACATTCCTTAGTTCAAAGAAAAAGAAACTCACGGCAAGGGAAGAGGACTAACAGGAGAACTCAAAAACATCATTGGGTTTGAAATTAGGCAGGAACGCAAAGGTAAAGTCAAATGTGTCTTAGAATCTTAGAGAAGAAAAAATTAAGATGTTAAAAACACTAAAGATGAATAAAGTAAATTGAAAATTACTGCCAACTCCTCTGACATCCCACGATCCCCCTTTGCCTTATCAGAACCTTACACAAGTCACCTGAAAAATATTTCAGACACCAACTTTTCAATTTAGTAAATGGAAGTTCAGCAGACAGAAAAACCTACAGCAGATATTCTTAGGGAGGCAGCCAAATAATTTTCTACTTTATAAGGGTTATGAAGTATTAAAAATGCTGAAATGAGGAACTGAGCAAGACAAGTACCAGGCTCAGACAGCTCCAGAAGAATGGGGAGCAAATATCCAACTCACCTGTGGACTTTTCCACCTACACAAGTGGCCCCAATACAGTTCTGGTGGAGGAGGGTGACGGTGCAGTGAAGGAGTGGGCTCTAGCAAAATCTTGTTCCAGGAAGAGAAGAGAATGCATGCTTTGGCAAAGGCCCATATTCTTTTAAAACCCTCAGCCCCTACCTCACCTTCCATTGAACAATCACTGTCCTGGAAATCCCAGGCAACAAATTTTGAGTCCTAATACTGACTGTCAACGTTCTTTGACTCATTCACGGTGTTTACTAAACAATACAACAATCCGGTGTAACATTATTTGTCTAGTTCTCTGCAATTTCATCTGGTGAAATTTAATTAAGACTTACAAAGAACTCCAGGATTTCAAGCCTGAAGTGTAAAAGCTGTTTTGGAAGTGCTGTCTGCCCAGGATGGAACATTTCTTTTACTCTCAACCATGGCAGCAGAGATAACCTTATAGGTACCGGGCAAGCCAACACTTGAGAGAAGGATCTCCTCAAAGAGAGAGGTAACAGAATCCTTCAGTGGGTTTCCATGACTGTCATGGATAAACAAAGAGAACCAGAGAAGTGAGTCAGATGATGTGGCTGAATGCACAAAGGTAATATGAACAGTATCAAGTCCTGGTGCCACACCCTCATGGCTAATTTAGCTGGATTATAAATTCAATCAGTAGGTCACTGGGTTCAGGTGCCACACAGCACATTTCATTTTTGTTCTTGGCTTCTTGGCTCAGTTGAACAGGACACCAGGCTAATGAGGTGATTATAGGTTTTGATTGCCAAGTAGGAGAACAGAATCAAAGACAGTTTTGGGGCTTGAAAGGGAAATTAGTGAAAATATGATTCTTTTTTTTTTTTTTTTTTTTTTTTTTTTGCAGATGTTGAGAGGCAATGAGGATCAGGAAGATGAAGTGTAATGTCCAATCTCCTCGAACATGGTAACTCTGGACTCCCTGTCCAGTGCTCTTTCCGCTCTACCATGCACTAGTTAACTTTTTATGACTCCAGTGCAAATGTCTCATCAGGAATCCTCCAAAGGTATGTTTTTGGTAAAAACTGGAAACAGGTGAGGCTGTGGAAAAATGAATCCAAATGCTACCTCCACTGTTGCTGGGACTGTATGTTATCAACACACACTCTCAAAGAAGAGTGGGAAAATATTTCTTAAGACTGGTTCTGCTCTTCCCATATGGATCAGTACTTCATGGAAAATTACCTGCACTACATCAATGAATATTAATACTGTGGTCACAAACACTTACGATTTAGACATACTTGAGAAACTACTGGGACACCTCAGTTTGTTTCCAAGCCTACTACTAATTATCTATTTTAAGTATAAGTCTTTAAAATTAACTTGTAGAGCACCAACAAATAAATGTAGAAGAAATGAAAAAGAAAGAAAATTACCATTGTACCTCTCCTAGTACTAATTCAGGCAATAATCTTCAATAAATAAAAACTACTGAAGTCTGGCTCAGTGGCTCACACACATAATCCCAGCACTTCGGGAGGCTGAGGTGGGGTCACTGCTTGAGCTCAGGAGTTTGAGATCAGCCTGGGTAGCATAGTGAAACCCTGCTCTACAAAATAGCAAAAATTAGCCGGGTGTGGTGGCTCGTGTCTATATTCCCACTACTAGGGAGGCTGAGGTGGGAGGATGGCTTAAGCCTGGGATGTCAAAGCTGCAGTGTGTCATTATCATGCCACTGCACTTCAACCTGGGCAACAGAGCAAGACCCTGTCTCAAAAACAAAACAAAACAAAAAAACTCACAACTTTTTTTTTTTTTTTTTTTTTTAAGACAGAGTCTCATATTGGTCGCCCAGGACTGGTAGTGCCAGTGCCACGCATCTTGAGAGCAATTAACCACAACCCTACCGCCATCGTCCTCTCCGGGTTCAAGCCGCATTCTCCTGCCTCAGCCTCCCAAGTACCTGGGATTACAGGTGCCGGCTACCATGCCTGGCTAATTTTTGTATTTTTTAGTAGAGATGAGGTTTCACCATATTGGCCAGGCTGGTCTCAAACTCCTGACCTCAGGTGATCCACCTGCCTCAGCCTCCCAAAGTGCTGGGATTACAGGTGTAAGCCACTGCGCCCAGCCAAAACCCACAACTTTTGAGTGAAAGTTTGATGAGAAAAAGGACAGGATATTTACATAATCACAAATAACTCTCCATAGATTACTTATTAATCACAAAAGGGAAAACAGTAACTCTTCCAAGGGGAAGCTGACACATACCATCTTAATCCTGTGATGAGATATTGCCCATAGTGGGGTAGATTAGCTTCATGAGCCTCCTGATCGTAAGGTATGCATGGAGAAGGACACAACCCCACCTATCCTGTGAAACGAAAATGTTTCACAACTGGAAATTGGGGGTTGGGAAAGGTCTGATTTGTAGCATTAGTTGATGTCGGCAGTGTAAATACTCCCACCATGGCTGATTTCAAGCTACCAATATAACATCATAGAACACAGAGTTGGAAAGAGATGTGAGAATTAGCTTTCATGAGATGATACAAGCTGGCCTCAGCACACCATGGTGTAGCATTCCTGTCAAAAATGCATTACTAGATCCAGTCATGAGGAACCATGAGACAGATCCAATCTGAGGGATATTCTATAAAACATCTGGCTTATACTCTTCCAAAATGTCAATATGATGAATACGAAAAAAGAGGTTCCAACGTAAAGGAGACTGAAGAATCATGACAATTAAGTGCAGCATGCTATCCCAGATCAGGAGGAAATATTACAAGGACATTATTGGGACAACTGGATGGAATATTAGGCAATAAATAGTAGAGGTTCAATGTTAAATTTTCTGAATGTGATCATTGTAATAGGGTTATATAAGGGATGTCCTTGATCTTTTTTTTTTTTTTTTGAGAAGGAGTCTCACTCTGTCACCCAGGATGGAGTGCAGTGGTACAATCTCGGGCTCATTACAACCTCTGCCTCCCGGGTCCAAGCGATTGTCCTGCCTCAGCCTCCCAAGTAGCTGGGGTTACAGGCACGTGCCACCACACCTGGCTAATTTTTTGTATTTTTAGTAGAGATGGGGTTTCACCATGTTAGCCAGGATGGTCTCGATCTCCTGACCTCATGATTCTCCCGCCTCGGCCTCCCAAAGTGCTGGGATTACAGGCATGAGCCACCGCACCCGGCCTAGGATGTCCATGATCTTAGGAAATATACAATGAAATATTTAGGGATAAACAGGTATGATGTCTGTAACTTACTCTCAAGTGGGTCAAAAAATTTACATATGAAAGGAGAAAGTGCAAATGGGGCCAAATGTTAAAAACTGGTAAATTTGGCTTGGCAGACACACTGACATCTTTTGGTACTATTCAACTCTTCTGTAAGTTTGAAATTGTTTCATAATAAAAGTTTGAAGCTAGGTCCAGTGAGTGATATGTGCCTGTAGTGCTAGCTACTCAGGAGGTGGAATGGGGAGGATCACTTGAGCCCAGGAGTTCAAGGCTGCAGTGAGCTGTGATTGTGCCACTGCACTCCAGCTTGGGTGGCAGAGCAAGACCCCATCTCTTAAAAAAAAAGTTCACCAAAAGAAAAATATGGACATATATTCCTGGAGTGGTGGATATCTGTTTTGACTGGCAAGTATCCTTCTCTTTTTTTGAGCAGACAATTCCATTCTTTTGGATAATTACTTCTTTCCCTACTGGCTCTAGTAGAAACACATCATCATTTTTTGAGGAAGGATGGAACCTGCTCCAAGGACCCACTCAAGGATTTTCTGAATTGGACCAAAGGGAAGAAAGCTTTCTCTCTCTCTCTCTCTCTGGGGGCAAAGTTGGGAAGATGTGACCTAGAGGGAATCAGTGGCCACAGATGGAAGGGAGCTACTTGACATTGGTAGTCAACTGTATCCACTGCTGAGCAGGGCCAGACTTCAAAGCTTTCACAGTTCAAAAATAGACAAGAATGATACTCAAGCAGGGTGCTCTGGCTCACACCTGTAGTCCCAGCTACTCAGAAGACTGAGGTGGGAGGATCGCTTGAGCCAAGGAATTCGAGACTTCTGTGAGCTGTGATTGCACCACTGTACTACAGCCTGGGTGACACAGTGAGACCTGTCCTTAAAAAAAAGTAAAAGGTTGGGGAGTAGGGGGACTATT
This sequence comes from Rhinopithecus bieti, assembly GCF_001698545.2. NCBI lineage: Eukaryota > Metazoa > Chordata > Mammalia > Primates > Cercopithecidae > Rhinopithecus > Rhinopithecus bieti. Next base: position 2,452,712 of record NW_016819951.1, read on the forward strand.
TGGATGCTGTCTTGGATGTTCTCACTTTGATTTACTGCCAAGCCAACAAACAGTGCAAAGAACAGATGTGATAAGGACACAAATGTGTGAGTGCATGTAGCTGCCTGGAGTTTAACTCACATCTCATTTCTCCTGAGGACAGATCTACATGGAGGGAGGAATATGCTGGGTCAGAGAAATCCACACTGTTTTTGTTTGTTTGTTTGTTTGTTTTTGAGATGGAATCTCACTCTGTCTCCTAGGCTGGAGTACAATTTCAGCTCACTGCAACCTCCACCACCCGGGTTCAAGTGATCCTCTCACTTCAGCCTCCTGAGTAACTGGGATTACAAGCACATGCTATCACGCCCGGCTAATTTTTGTATTTTTAGTAGAGATGGGGTTTCACCATGTTGGCTAGGCTGGTCTCAAACTCCTGACTTTTAAGTGATTCGCCTGCCTTGGCCTCCCAAAGTGCTGGGATTACAGACGTGAGCCGTGGCGCCTGGCGACCCACACAGGTTTTTATACAATTAGGCTGGTGGTGGAGGGGCCATGCCAACACTGAAGACCTGCTACTATCCTACAAGGCGATTTTTCCTAAGCCATAGAAACATATTCCTCTGTGCTAATGCCTATATGCCCCTTAGAAAGCCAGGCCATAGCTGCTACATTTGCACCCCACTCCTACTCACATCCTTTGGGTGCACTATTTTCTCCTTTTTTGTCCAAGCTAGTTGTTAGAGGTAATCTTTATGGAGGATGGTCTCAGTGATATAATGCCCATTCATCCTTCTAGATCAGGGTTTTGCAACCTCAGCACAACTGATATTTGGAGTGAGAGAATTCTTTATTGTGAGGCTGCTCTGTGCACTGTAGGGTGCTAGGCAGCATCCCTGGCTTCTACTCACTAGGTGCCAATAGCAGCCTACCCCTAGCTGTGCCAACTAAAAACATCTGTAGACATTGCCAGATGTCCTCAGAATGGCCCCTAGTTAAGAACCACTTCTCTAGATTCTCTAAGTTTTGTTCTTGGGTTAGGCTAATCAGAAACCTACATAAAGCATAAGGGCTTATCCAGGTAAAATTGCCTTTTTGGAACTGTGTTCTGGCATTACTCCACTGGCTTATGTTGAAAAACAATATAAGTAACAACCCTCAGAGCTCATTATTTTAGTACCTCCAATGTGTTGTTGAGAACACTGTTTATTATACAATATGATATCCCACTGGGAGGACCCATGGGAGAAGTTTCTGATTTTCCATTTCAGTATTGACTGTGCCTCTTCTGAGCAGCTCCTTTCTTTTTTACCTTAATGACCACTCTGAGTTATGTAAGTGATTGTAACTCCCTTTTTACTTTGGCTCTTAAGAGAAGTTGAATTATAAATTTGTGGGCTAAATGCTTTATACTAACCATGCTAAATGTTTTATACTAACCTTAATCTTGGCAGCATCTCGTTATTTCTACCTTTATTTTCTTACTTATAAATAACCCTAATTTCATCACTTACTGTATTTTAGTAGGTTTAGGATTGGCTTTTTTTTTTTTTTTTCTTCTTGAGACAGAGTCTCTGTCTGTCGCCCAGGCTGGAATGCAGTGGTACTATCCCGGCTCATGGCAGTCTTGACCTCCCAGGCTCAAGCAATTCTCCCACCTCAGCCTCCTGAGTAGCCAGGACGACAGGTGTGTATCACCATGTGTGGCTAATTTTTGTTTTTGTTTTTGAAATGGAGTCTCACTCTGTCACCCAGGCTGAAGTGCAATGGTGCGATCTCAGCTCACTGCAGCCTCTGCCTCCTGGGTTCAAGCAATTCTCCTGCCTCAGCCTCCCTAATAACTGGGACTATAGGTGCGTGCCACCATGCCAGGCTATTTTTTTGTATTTTTAGTAGAGACAGGGTTTTGCTATGTTGGCCACGCTGGTCTCGAACTCCTGACCTCAAGTGATCTGCCCACCTCAGGCTCCCAAAGTGCTGGGATTACAGGTGTGAGCCATTGTGCCTGGCCATAATTTTTGTATTTTTTATAAAGATGGGGTTTTGCCATGTTGCCCAGGTTGGTCTTGAACTCCAGCCTTGCTTGGGCTCAAGCAGTCCTCCTCCCTCAGCTTCTCAAAGTGCTGGGGTTACAGGTGTGAGTCACTGCGCCCAGCCAGTACATTATTTACTTTTTTTTTTTTTATTGAGGTACATACAGTAAAATGCACAAGTCTCAGTGTACAGCTCAATACATTTTGACATGTGTTCGCCACTCATGTAATCATCTTCCAGAACAAGATAGCAAAATCAAACATTTTCACTAATTTTTTCATGTTAGGGAAATGTATATATTTGTGTGTGTGTGTGTGTGTGTGTGTGTGTGTGTGTGTGTGTGTGTGTTTTGAGACAGAGTCTCGCTTGTTGTCCAGGCTGGAGTCCAGTGGCACTATCTCTGCTCACTGCAAGCTCCACCTCCTGGGTTCACACCATTATCCTGCCTCAGTCTCCTGAGTAGCTGGGACTACAGGTGCCCGCCACCACGTCCGGCTAATTTTTTGTATTTTTAGTAGAGATGGAGTTTCACCATGTTAGCCAGGATGGTCTCGATCTCTTGACCTCGTGATCCGTACGCCTCAGTCTCCCAAAGTGCTGGGATTACAGGAGTGAGCCACCACGCCCGGCCAGGGAAATGTATATATTTCTATAAACTATATTAAATCAATACAATTATTTTGCTAGTTAAAAAAATGTAAAATAATCCTGAAAAACAATTTCAATTTGCAATTTTTTTTTTCAGTATCATCTTTACTGGTTTGAGCAATTTTAAAATTACCAACCAATTTGAGTATTTCCCTTGCAAATGCATATTATTTGCTATTACCCATATGTGAAATGAGCCTTTGTTTACTTACCTATTTGAGAACCTATGTTTGATCTGAGTTGTGTATACATTACTGATATTATTAACCCTTTGTCTTATCTACTAGGTACAAATTGTGTCCTTCAATCTGTTCTCCTTTGACATGCCCTTCTCCTAGACTGTGAAGTCTGATTGAACTGCGACCTATCACCCCACTGGAAGAATCATGGGGCCATGAGCAAGTTATTTTTTCCGAAACTCAGCTCCTCATCAGCAAAATGGAAGATAATATTATTAACTTTACTAAGTCATTTGAAGCAGCAGTCCCCAGCCTTTTTGGCACCAGGGACCAGTTTTGTGGAAGGCAATTTTCCCACAGACCAGGGTTGGGGGATGGTTTGGGGATAATTCAAGCGCATTACATTTACTGTACTCTTTACTTCTGTTATGATTACATTGTAATATATAATGAAATAATTATACAATTCACCATAATTATAATCAGTGGGAGCCCTGAGCTTGTTTTCCTGCAACTAGACCGTCCCACCTGGGGGTGATGGGAGACAGCGACGGATCATCTGGCATTAGATTCTCATAAGGAGCATGCAACCTAGATTCCTTGCATGTGCAGTTCACAATGGGGTTCATGCTCCTATTAGAATCTCATGCTGCAGCTGATCTGACAGGAGGCAGAGCTCAGGCAGTGATGAGAGTGATTGGGAGCGGCTGTAAACATAGATGAAGCTTCGCTCACTCACCCACCCGCTGCTCATCTCCTGCTGTGTGGCCCGGTTCCTAACAGGCCATGGACTGGTAGTGCCCAGGGATTGGGGACCCCTGGTTTAAGAGCATTCAATAAAGGATGAATGTAAAGCATTTGTCACGAAGCCTAGCATCCAAACACTCTCTTAATGTTATTCTCCACACTCATGGTTGCCATGTTGCTTCTTAAATTCATATAATTATATCTATTTTTAGATTCTCTCCTTTGCTCTGGGTGACTGTTCAAGTTTTATATAGTTCCATAACATTTAATCACTGTTCATTACAATGTGTCAATATCTGATAGGATAAATGCTTTAATTTTCCATGTGAATCTTTGACATTCTCTTATTTTCAAAGAAATTTTAAATTAATCTTGTCAAGTTTAAAAAAAGAAATAATAATTTGTCTTTCTCTTTGCAACCATAGCACATTTCTATTGAAATAATTTTATTTTTTATTTGTTTTAGTAATGAGGTCACCCAGGCTAAAGTGGAGTGGTACAATCACTGCTTACTGTAACATCAAACTCATGTGCTCAAGAGATCCTTTGGCCTCAGCCTCCTGAGTAGCTGGGACTACAGGCACGGGTCACCATGCCTGGCTAATGAAATCGCTTTATTGTGATCATAAAGTTTTGTAATATACCTACAAATATCACACACATTCTATGTGAGGATTACTATTTAGTAGTTTACATTTTGCTATCCACATTTAGCAAATGCTTTTCTTTCATCTATTATCTGATTATTATCATGCAGGATTATTACTACTTTTAGTGTATTTAACTTGTAATCAATGTCTCACCGAAGCTAATAATGTTAACAAATTTTAACTAATTTATTTCCATTTTCTAGGCTTACAGTAAAATTGTCTCCAAATAATATTTTCATGTAGTTCTTTGCAATGTGCATGGTATATCTGGTTGCATTACATGAAACAGACATTATGTCTTACTGCATACCTTTCATACATGGCTGGTGGACTATAAGTTGGTATTGTTTTTGTTTTCTTTGAAAGCAGACATTTTAAAATTTTCATTTTATTTATTTATTTATTTGAGACGGAGTCTCCCTCTGTTGCCCAGGCTGGAGTGCAGTGGCGCAATCTTGGCTCACCACACCTCCGCCTCCTGGGATCAAGCAATTCTCCTGCCTCACCTCCCGAATAGCTGGGACTACAGGCGTGTGCTACCATGCCTGGCTAATTTTTGTATTTTGAGTAAAGACGGGGTTTCACTATGTTGGCCAGGCTGGTCTCGAACTCTTAACCTTTTGATCAGCCCGCCTTGGCTTCCCAAAGTGCTGGGATTACAGGCATGAGCCACCGCACCTGCCCTATTTTTATTTTTTTAAAACAGAGTCTCACTCTGTCACCCAGGCTGGAGTGCAGTGGCACGATACTGGCTTACTGCAATCTCTGTCTCCCGGGTTCAAGCCATTCTCATGCCTCAGCGTCTTGAGTAGCTGGGATTTCAGGTGCCCGCCACCATGCCCAGCTAATTTTTGTATTTTTAGTAGAGACGGGGTTTCACCATGTTGGCTAGGCTACTCTTGAACTCCATGTTGGCTAGGCTACTCTTGAACTCCTGGCCTCAAGTGATTCACCCACCTCAGCCTCCCAAAATGCTAGGATTACAGGCATGAACCACCATGCCTGGCTTATAAGTTAGTTTGGATCGACTTTTTGATAGAGTCTACTAAAGCTTAACATACATATACACTATGGCTCAGCAATTTTCTCCTAAGTATACACCTAGCAGACATGTTTACATATGTCCACGCAAAGACAGGCACTACGATCTTTAAGGCAGTGCTATTTGTAATAATCAAATACTGCAAGGTACACAAATGTCTATTTTATTTATTTATTTATTTATTTATTTATTTATTTATTTAGAGACGGAGTTTCGCACTTGTTGTCCAGGCTGGAGTGCAATGGCATGATCTCGGCTCATCACAACCTCCACCTCCCAGGTTCAAGCGATTCTCCTGCCTCACCCTCCCTAGTAGCTGGGATTACAGGCATGTGCAACTGCGCCTGGCTAATTTTGTATTTTTAGTAGAGCTGGGGTTTCTCCGTGTTGGTGAGGCTGGTCTCAAACTCCTGACCTCAGGTGATCCGCCCGCCTCAGCCTCCCAAAGTGCTGGGATTATAGGCGTGAACCACCGCGCCTGGTCCACAAATGCCTGTTAACAAGTAAATGAAGCCTGGTATATTCATACTATATACTACTATTCAGCAGTGAAAATGAACAAGCTGGGCACAGCTACATACGAGAATACGGATGAATCTCAAAAACATAATTTGAGTAAAAACAGCCAGACGACAAAAGAATACATACTGTATGACCCCTGTCATACAAAGTTCAAAGTCAGCCACAACTACGAAATGCTGTTAAAAGCAATAGTAGGCCGGGTGCGGTGGCTCACGCCTGATCACCTGAGGTCAGGAGTTCGAGACCAGCCTGACCAAAATGGTGAAACTCCGTCTCTACTAAAAATAAAAAAATTAGCCAGGCGTGGTGGCAGACAGCTGTAGTCCCAGCTACTCAGGAGGCTGAGACAGGAGAATTGCTTGAACCCAGGAGGTGGAGGTTGCAGTGAGCCGAGATCATGCCACTGCACTCCAACCTGGGCGACAGAGCGAGACTCCGTTTCAAATAAATAAATAAAATAAAAAAGCAATGGTAGCAGACAGAATAAGAACTGGAAGAGAAAATGTGAGGGGCTTCTCGGGTACCAGTAATCTTCTGTTTCCTTGATGTTGATGCTAGTTATATACACTTTTTTTTTTTTTTAGACAGGGTCTTTTTCTGTCACCCAGGCTGGAGTGCAGTGGTACTATTATGGCTCACTGCATCTTTGAACTCCTGGGCTTAAGTGATCTTCCCACCTTAGCCTTCCAAATAGCTGGGACTAAAGTTGTGTGCCACCATGCCTGGCTAATTTTTCATTTTTATGTTTTGTAGAGACAGGATCTTGTTATGTTGCCCAGGCTGGTCTTGAACTCCTGGGCTTAAGCAATTCACCCGCCTTGGCCTCCCAAAGTGCTAAGATTGCAGACATGAGCCACTGTACCCAGCTTACATGCACTTTTCAATATGTGTTTTATTCTTTAATAGAAAGTTAAGAAACAACTCCTGATCTTACTTGTATCCTTTTCCATCTGACTGAATGGCAACCCCATTCCTTTTGTTTGTTTGTTTGTTTGTTTTGAGACAGTCTCCCTCTGTTGCCCAGGCTGCAGTGCAGTGGCGTGATCTTGGCTCACTGCAACCTCTGCCTCCTAGGTTCAAATGATTCTCATGTCTCAGCCTCCTGAGTACCTGGGATTACAGCACACCCCACCACACCCTGCTAATTTGTTTGTTTGTTTGTTTTTTGTTTTTTTTTTTTTTGAGACAGAGTCTCACTGTGTCGCCCAGGCTGGAGTGCAGTGGCACGATCTCGGCTCGCTGCAAGCTCCGCCTCCCAGGTTCACGCCATTCTCCTGCCTCAGCCTCCCGAGTAGCTGGGACTACAGGCACCTACCACTACACCCAGCTAATTTTGTTTTTGTATTTTTAGTAAAGACGGGGTTTCACCGTGTTAGCCAGGATAGTCTTGATCTCCTGACCTCGTGATCCGCCCATCTCAGCCTCCCAAAGTGCTAGGATTACAGGCGTGAGCCACTGCGCCTGGCCTAATTTTTGTATTTTTAGAGACGGGGTTTTGCCATGTTGGCCAGGCTGGTCTCGAACTCCTGGCCTCAAGTGATCTGCCCATCTCGGCCTCCCAAAGTGGCAACCCCATTCTTAATCGCTTAGATCCAAGACCTCCATTGGCATTACTGGACACAGAGTTGGGCAGTGAGCAATCTGCACAACTGTATTTGGTGACTCTGTTTACATCTCCTAATACATTATACATATTATTTATTTTCTTTAGTGTCTGATGCCCTACCTGGTGTCACCCCGGCCTAGTAGGTATAGTTCTTAAGGGCATGAATTGTTATCTGTTTCTGCCACAGTTGTAGCTCCAGAAGCTAGAACAATCCCTGGCACACAGCAGGTGTTCAATATTTGTAGAATAGCAACTGAAAGAGTAATGAAGTAAAAAGTTGGTGGGGGTATTTATATCTTTCTTTTTAAAAAGGGAATGCCTCTTGTGTTTCTTGATTCACTATAGATTTGATTTACCCTGATTTTCAGTTCAGAGTAAGGGACCCCAGGTTTTTGAACTGTGAGGACATAGCCCAGGTTTCACCATCTATGAGAACTGTTTACCTAGACAGCAATTGTAGATATGCAAGTTTATGACACTACACACAAAGAGGTGTTAGATGTCAAAACATCATTTACTCTTCTGGATTTATTTTCTACAAAAGTAGCAGGAAAATAAATAATATCTATGTAATACTTCATGGAGTTTTGAGGACAAACAAAAACGAAACATAAAGATGCTTTGAAAAAGTAAAAAGCATTACAAAAAAACAAACAAATACAGGTATTTTTGTGGGTGTATATCACAGTTTCAAAGACATGAGCATTATGACCAAAGTATCTGGGCAGACCGCTTCTCAGAAACTTGATCACAATGAAGATAGGAACAAACGGAGAGACAGAAAGTTTGTCACATGTGAATTAATGCTTAGCCGTGGGAGGATAATACAAATATACAGATATGAAAATGAGAAAGGAGAGAAAACTAGCCAGACCATACTTTCCCCAGGTACCAGCCCAGGTATGGTTTGTGCAGTGTCATAAAATAAAGAAGGGAGGCCAGGCATAGTGGTTCATACCTGTAAACCCAGCACTTTGGGAGGCCTAGGTGGGAGGATTGCTTGAGCGCAGTAGTTCTAGACCAGCCTGGGCAACATAGTGAGACCCTCTTGCTACAAAAAAAAAATTTTTTTTAAATCCAGACTTGATGGCATGCACCTGTAGTTCCAGCTACTCGGGAGGCTGATCGGGAGGCTGATGAGGGAGGAATCATTTGAGCCTGGGAAGTTGAGGCTACAGTGAGCTGTGACTGCACCACTGCTCCAACCACTGGGTGACCAGAGTGAAGACCCTGTCATCCAAAAAAAAAAAAAAAAAAAAAGCTCAAAAGTGATGAGGACAAGCCATAAGAACATAGGATCTGACTTAAAGAGGATTCTGCTGGGCAAGGTGGGAGCCATCAGAATGAATGACAGAGAGGAAAATTTTTTTTTTTTTTTTTTTTGAGATGGAGCAGCCTTTGCCCAGGCTGGAGTGGCAGTGGCACAATCTTGGCTCACTGCAACCTCTGCCTCCCCAGGTTCACATGATTCTCCTGCTCAGCCTCAAGCAGCTGGGATTCACAGGCACCGCCACCGACTGCCTGCTAATTTTCGTATTTTTAGTAGAGATGAGGTTTTGCCCACTTGGCCAGGCTGGTCTTGAACTCCCCTGACCTCAGGTGATCCACCCCGTTGGCCTCCAAAGTGCTGGATCACAAGCATGAGCACTGTGGCCTGCCTGAAATATATATATATATCATATATTTTTTGAGACGCAGTGCTCTGTGCAGGTGGAGTGCAGTGGCCGATCCTCAGCTCACTGCAAGCTCCGTTTCCCGGGTTTTTACATTCTCTCCTGCCTCGAGCCTCCCGAGTACTGGGACTTACAGGTGCCCCCACCCTCGCTCCGGCATAATTTTTTGTATTTTTTATACAGAATGACGGGGTTTCACCGGGTTAGCCAGGATGGTCTTCCCATCTCCTGACCTCGTGATCCACCCATCTCAGCCGTCCCAAAGTGCTGGGATTTACAGGCTTGAGCCACCGCACCCCGGGCCTGAAAAATATTTTTAAAAAATAAAGATGCAGAAGAAGGAAAAATTATTCTTTACATATGAATGCTAACTAATAAATGTTGAAGGTGATTCAATTAGAAACTTACCTTTTGCAATGACCATAGTACTAACTGACTTAGGCAAGATCACCACTGGAGGCCGAGATCATTGGGTCAAAGACTGTTAAGAAACAGGGTGGTAGGCCAGGCGTGGTGGCTCATGCCTGTAATCCCAGCACTTTGGGAAGCCGAGGCGGGTGGATCACGAGGTCAGGAGATCGAGACCATCCTGGCTAACACAGTGAAACCCCGTCTCTACTAAAAATACAAAAAATTAGCCGGGCGTGCTGGGGCGCATGTAGTCCCAGCTACTCGGGAGGCTGAGACAGGAGAATGGCATGAACCTGGGAGGTGGAGCTTGCAGTGAGCCGAGATCGTGCCACTGCACTCCAGCCTGGGAGATAGCGAGACTCTGTCTCAAAAAAAAAAAAAAAAAAAAAAAAAAAAAGAAAAGAAAAGAAAAAAAGAAAGAAACAGGATGGTTGAGTAGCCTCAAAATGTCAATTCCAGAAAACTTAATTACAAAGGAAAAAGTGACTTCAGAATAACCTGGCAGATACCACCTTAACTCAAACAAGGCAGACTGACATCGCATACCTCTTTGTGAGATGCAACTGAGACCATTTCATCATCTACAGAGTGTTCCTGCCATGAGAAAATTATTAGACTAGTGATTCTCAAACTTTGGTGTATTGCAGATACCTGGAGAACTAATAAAGAATACAGAGCCCCAGGCCCATCAAAGTATTAATAGGACAGAAAGAGACAGGACAGGGTGTAGGTCTCCGTGTTTTCAACAAGTTTCCAGATGTTTCTGCTTCAAGTCCAACATGACGTGTGTTTGGAACCAGTGAGTTAGAGAAATCCATATATCACAAATTGAGAGATCTTCTGCAAGACAGCTGCCCTATACTCTTCAAAAATACCAGTGTAATAAAAGCCAAAGGAAGACTGGCCTGCTCCTGATTGTAAAGGGGACTTTAGAATTATGCCCACTAAATGCAATGTGTGACCCTGAATTGGCTCTGGGACCAGAAAAGGGTGGGAAAGACTAGAAATAACATTAGCTATCAGAGCAATTTGAATAAAGACTGTATACTAAACACAATTGGTGAACTATGGTTATTAATTTCATAAAACTCTAACCTCCACATGAGCAGAGATATCTTTAACTCACCATTGCACACCCAGCGCCTATATAGTGCCTAGCACATAGAAAATATTTAATACATATATATGTGTGTGTGTGTGTATATATATATATATGTGTATGTGTGTATATATATATATATATACTCCCGGGTTCAAGCGATTCTCGTGCCTCAGCCTCCTAGGTAGCTGGAATTACTGGCATGCACCGCCACACCTGGCTAATTTTTGTACTTTTAGTAGAGACGGGGTTTCATCATGTTGGTCAAGCTGGTCTCACACTTGTGGTCTCAAGTGATCCTCCTGCCTTGGCCTCCCAAAGTGCTGGGATTACAGGCGTGAGCCACTGTGCCTGGCCTAATACATATTTTTAAGTGAATTAATCTATACCTTTTAAAAAACTAAAGCTTTTGATGACAATGTTCTACCAGAAGATGCTGCAAAACATATCATCAGGACTATGAGCTTTCCTCCCAATTCTTATTTTTACTTTTCTCCTATTCTGCAGTCTTGAGGCTCTACCTCATTCCCTCTAAGCCCAGGAAGAATGAGACTGTCACAAGGTCAAATACGAGAGACTGGCTCCACCGTTCTGCCAATACCTGAATCCTTCTTACAAACTTTTGTGCCAACACATTTTCAAAGTGAAGGAGTGAGTGCTGATGAGACTGCCCTGGAAATGAGAGGTGTGGTGATCTATGGCTAAATTGTTAGGCGATGCAAGACAGGCGGGCAGCCTAAATAGGTCAGGCTCTGCCAATAGGCATGGAGGTTCCAGGGCACCCACATCTAATACATATACAGGGAGACAACTGGAGAACAGATGAATAACCAGTATTAAACAAACACTTGGAACCAAGCTCTCAACTTCTGTACTTACCCTTCCGCATTATAAGATTACATACACAGCAGACTTTAATTACAGCATTCTAATTGCTTAAACGCACCCTGGCACCAATGTACAATGACAATTTGAATTAGTAGCAGCAGGGCGTTCTGATGGAAAACTATTTTTTCTCTATTTAGAAAAAAGAAAAAATGCAAGGTGCTTACAAGATAATCAATGATTTTAGAGGAAGAAAGGATGAATCAGGAGGAAGAAAATTATGGTCATGAAGTTAAAATTAAGCCTTTGACTAAAGAAGGCCTGGTAAAGTAGGTATCCTATCTGGCTGTTTTGCATGAATAAATATGTAGAGATACTTTTATTTTCAGGATTATATCATCCATCTAATTGAACTGCTCATTTATTACTATTTTTTTTTCTTTTTTTTTTTTTGAGAGGGACAGCCTTTCGCCCAGGCTGGAGTGCGGTGGCAACCTTTGCCTCCCAGGTTCATGTGATTCTCCTGCCTCAGCCTCCCAAGCAGCTGGGATTACAGGCACCTGCCACCACGCCTGGCTAATTTTTGTATTTTTAGTAGAGATAGGGTTTACCCATCTCTAGGGTAATACCATGTTTAAAATATTTTCACCAACATTCTTCTTTTATGTTATAATATAAAACAAACAAACAAAAAACAATTCTCCTGCCTCCCGGGTTCAAGCAATTCTCCTGCCTCAGCCTCGTGAGTAGCTGGGATTACAGGCATGCGCCACCACACCCAGCTAATTTTTGTATTTTTAGGAGAGATGAGGTTTCTCCATGTTGGTCAGGTTGGTCTTGAACTCCTGATTTCAGGTGATCCACCCGCCTCGGCCTCCAAAGTGTTGGGATTACAGGTGTGAGCCACCATGCCTGGCAGATGAGAACATTTTACAACATAGTCCTCTTGGGAATTTTAGAATAATATCATCAATAACTACAAAAACAAGAAACATTTATTAAGTGCTTATTATCTGTTCCAAGAGCTTTGGATATATATTAATTCATGAGTCCTGTGAGAAGGTAATGTTATCACCCTCCCGCTTCACAGGTGGGGAGACTGAAGCTTGGGAAGACAGAATAGGCTGTTGCTTAAAGCCACCCAGCCTGTAGGTGATGGAGCTGAGATTTAAAGCTGAACAGTTAGGAATCCCCTACTTCTGATACCCACTTCCCCCATGTCATGCATCAAGCCAAACTATGGACTGTCTCTCCAAGGGGTGTATAAACAATCCTGGCTGGTGTCCAACACCCATGAACTAGTGACTTCACTTCAACCAAGAGTAAACTGTACTCTTTTTTGTTTGTTTGTTTTGAGACAGGGTCTCGCTCTGTCGCTTAGGCTGGAGTGCAGTGGCATGATCTCGGCTCAAGCAATTCTCGTGCCTCAGCCTCCCAAGTAGCTGGGACTGCGTACCACCACACTTGGCTAATTTTGTATTTTAGTAGAGACAGGGTTTTGCCATGTTGGCCAGCCTGGTCTTGAACTCCTGGCCTAAAGTGATCTGCCCACCTCCCAAAGTGCTGGGATTACAGGCATGAACTGCCGTGCCCAACCTCATGTATTCTTTATAAATTTAAAATTGTAACCATTTGTGACTCATTTAACAAGTTTCCCTGAAATGGATATCTTTATCTATTTCTTTTTCTTTTCTTTCTTTCTTATTTATTTATTTTATTTATTTCTTTTTAGAGACAGGTTCTTGCTGTCACCCAGGCTGGAGTGCAGTGGCATGATCATAGCTCACTGTAGCCTCAACCTGCAGGCTCAAGCAATCCTCCTGCCTTGGGCTACAGCGTAGCCAGGACTACAGGTGCATGTCACCAAACCCAGCTCTCTCAGTCTATTTCTTAATAAATCGACCTTGCAAAGGTTCCCCAAAATAGCATTCATCTTAGGCCGACTTAATTATGAAATGGAAGTCTTCAGTTCACTCAATTTCTTCTTTAAAAAATAAAAAGATAGCCCTTCAAACCTCCTCCTTAGGCCCCTTAAGCATGTGAAGCACTGCAGGAAGGAAAATGACATCTGCTTCTACTGTGGGTGAAAAAAATAGACGACAGAGAGATGACGGATGAACAGGTAAATAGGTAGAAAGATGGACAGAAATAGTTGGTATGGATAAGTTTGGTTTTGCAAGTTTCTTTGCCATATTTCTTTTAAAATACATGATTTGTGTCTTTAAGGAGATCAACCAAGCATTTTCTTCTTCTTTTTTTTTTTTTTAGACGGAGTCTCGCTCTGTCGCCAGGCTGTAGTGCAGTGGTGGGATCTCGGCTCACTGCAACCTCCACCTCCTAGGTTCAAGCAATTTTCCTGCCTCAGCCTCCTGAGTAGCTGGGACTACAGGCGCCCACCACCATGCCCGCCTAATTTTTGTATTTTTAGCAGAGACAGGGTTTCACCATGTTGGCCAGGATGGTCTTGCTCTCTTGACCTCATGATCCGCCCACCATGGCCTCTCAAAGTGCTGGGATTACAGGTATGAGCCACCGTGCCCAGCCCCAACCAAGCATTTTCAAAAGCAGGAAACATACAAAGAAATTTGATTTATTTTACAAAACTGAAAAAATATATTATGAAACGTTTTCATTCACTGGTACTCAAATTCCTAGCTTATAAAATTTTATATTTTCAGCTGAATAGACCATCTGCCTCCTCCACTTTCCTTTCAAGCATTTATCATAGTATTTTTATATGACTTTTTCTGAGTCACAATTTAGCTGTAATGCAATTATTGTAGCTCATTTCTGAGGCGATGGTGTACCAAAAATATCAGTAGTAGGCTTAAATGTTTTAGGATAATTCATATTAAATCACACCATTATGAAATACAGGTCTTCCAACTGGATTTTTAGTAGCTTGTCTTGATGTATTCCACACATAGAGTGTTTACTTGGGCTGGCGATATACCAGTGAACAAATAAGTCAGCCTTAGTACATTTACCCTGGCTAGTGCCAAGCTGCAGGGCATTTTCCTTGTCCTCTGCTTTAGGACTATGTCCTTGTACATCTTTGGGCCTCAGTTTTTTATTTATGAAAAGGAGGAAAATGATCTTCTCCTTTACCCTCTCAGGGAGGTGACAGCCAAAAAACACAGCACGATGAAAAGGCCCTGAGGACGTGGGATTAAAGATGACAAGTATAACGAGCTATTATTATGAAAACTTTGATTTTCACAAATGCACAAGGCAGTATATATCTGAATGCTCACAGTTTAAGACAAACATAATTTGAATGTCAGAAAAACATGTGGAAAACCACATGAAATAGAGACAGGTGAAATATTCATTATAAAACTTTCAATAGTCCTTTAAAATACAGTAATAGGCTGGGCACAGTGGCTCAGGCCTGTAATCCCAGCACTTTGGGAGGCCAAGGTGGGTGGATCACCAGAGGTCAGGAGTTCAAGACCAGCCCGGCCAACATGGTGAAACCCCATATCTACCAAAAGTACAAAAAAATTAGCTGGGCATGGTGGTGGGCGCCTGTAATCCCAGCTGCTCAGGAGGCTGAGGCAGGAGAATTGCTTGAATCTGGGAGGCAGAGGTTGCAGTGAGCAGAGATTGTGCCACTGTACTCAAGTCTGGGTGACAGAGTGAGACATCGTCTCAAAAAATAAAATAAAATAAAGTAATAGATTTCTTCTTCCTTGTGGACTGGCTAGTCTTCAAACCAGCTCTGACGTTTAGTGTAGTGACTTGACTTTATCAATATCAGTCTTCTGATGATTAGTTATCATAAGAGGTACATTCACAAGTCTTCTATTTTATTTATTTATTTGAGACAGAATCTCGCTCTGTTTGCCCAGGCTGGAGTGTAGGGGTATGATCTTGGCTAACTGCAACCTCTGCCACCTGGGTTCAAGTGATTCTCCTGTTTCAGCCTCCTGAGTAGCTGGAACTACAGGCGTGCATCACCATGCTCAACTAATTTATTGTTTTAGTAGAGATGGCTAAATTTTGTATTTCTAGGTTTCAACATGTTGGCCAGGCTGGTCTCGAACTCCTGGCCTCAGGTGATCCACCAGCCTTGGCCTCCCAAAGTGCTGGGACTATAGGCATAAGCCACTGCACCCAGCCCATTCACAAGTCTTAATACAGAACTTACAGCTTACAACATTCGATTTCTGCTACTGATCCTTTAAATTATTTCTAAATCTTGAAATGAGTTGAGGATTAAAACACATATACTCATATGCGTGTACACACACACACACACACACTTTCACATATGCAAACACTCTGAAATCCCAAATGCTAAAACTCAGCCAGGTTAGCAGATACTCTGAATGTATTTTAGTTCTTAGTACTACTAAAATTGTTGGCTGCTGAACTACATGGAATAATTCTAGGACAAGAACCATAAATGTGATGCTGACAGTAATGGACCGGTTGCAGAAAAATATGCTTCATGTTCTGTTCAGTTAAATTGTGCTGTGACTAATCCTCTTTTCTCAAGGCATTATAAATATGGATAGTAATGGGTCTTTCCATGAATATGTGCTTTAAAAAAGTCTCTTTGCCATAAACAGGCAGCTAGAATGCTACAAAAGCATCAAAATATCTTCCTAAGTTTTAGGAGAACCCTTCTCAGAAACAGTCACATTTTGATTATTCAGAAGCTCGTTATTGACTTTTGGGAATTCATTTTTCGAATTTTTCTTCCATTCCTTCTTTGGTGCTGCCTACATGGTAATTTTAGCTCTAGGAAACAGAAAGAAGGAAAGCCAACTATATTCAGGGCAGTTTGGCTGAATGGTTGGGATGGGAGCATATACCAGAAGACTTGGCTAGAATGAGGTTTCATGATTAACTGAATTCCCTTAATGTAGTATATGCTCAATGTCCCTCTCTCCTGGAGGCAATCAAAAGTTGATGACTTATTTCTTTGGAACTCTAAGAAAAAATGTTTGAATCTAACAGCAGAGAAGTATGTCAACCTATCATTGCAACTGACTTTACAGTGATTTTCCTAAATGTCTCCAAAAGACACTTAGAGCAAGGATGGCAGCAGAGGTTATAACAGATATGCTGAGACTCCTGTGCTTTTAAATCTGATCATGCACTGCTAAAATTGTATTCTGATAGGTTCAGCATATTAAATTTCAAGGTTATAAGTATAGTATCAACTCTGGAAATTGAATTTAGAAACAGTAGCATGCCGGGCGCGGTGGCTCAAGCCTGTAATCCCAGCACTTTGGGAGGCTGAGACGGGCGGATCACGAGGTCAGGAGATCAAGACCATCCTGGCGAACACGGTGAAACCCCGTCTCTACTAAAAAATACAAAAAACTAGCCGGGCGAGGTGGCGGGCGCCTGTGGTCCCAGCTACTCAGGAGGCTGAGGCAGGAGAATGGCGTAAACCCAGGAGGCGGAGCTTGCAGTGAGCTGAGATCCGGCCACTACACTCCAGCCTGGGCGACAGAGCAAGACTCCTTCTCAAAAAAAAAAAAAAGAAAAGAAACAGTAGCTCCACCTTAGGGAGAGAAAACAGAGTAAGATTGAAAGCTGAAAATGTCTAATTTTATGGTTGTTCCTCAGAATTGATTTTTAATTTGGCTTGAACTTTTCACAAGTTACTAGTTACACTAGTAACTAGTTTAGTTACTCGTGTAAACTACACTTATTTTGCTCACTTGACAAATATTTACTGAGGGCCTATAGTGCATGCCAGGTTCTGTGCCAGTGTTTGGGAGATAAAGATGAACCCTGATCTTACGAGTTAGTGTAATTGCAGGGAGTGACTGATGCATAAAGGAAAAATTCAACGTAATAGAAACAATTAGAAGAATTATTTAAAGGATGTTTTGGAGGTTGAAAGAATTTAACCCCCTATAGGAAATGGTGGTGGTAGACAACGAAAAAAAAAAAGAATTTCTTAAGGGGCAGAGACTCAAGCTGAATTCAAAAGGATGAGTGGAAATTTGCCAAATGAAAATAAAGGGAGATGGGAAGGCGTTCAGTAGAAGGACAAGTATATCAAAAAGGCATGGAGGCTTGAGAAAGACAAGGATGCATCATCAGGGAAGGAGGAGTTATTTCAGTATGACCACAGTGGGAGTGTGGAAAGAGCCTAGAGTGATAAGCCAGGGCTTGCATGTCCTATGAAGGGGCTTGCTACACAATAGCAGTGGTAATAATAGCAAAAATATAAATAGCAAAACGGAGTCTGTCAGACACTCTTTTATATAGTTTGCATATATGTTAACTCATCCACTGAGGTAGAAACTGTTATTATTCCCACTTTAAAATTGATGAAACAAAGTCTTAAAAATATAAGTACGATGCCCAGGATAGAGCTAAGGCCAGACTCCCCACCACTCCATTATGCACCTCCTCTGTAGCTGGCAGGGGGCTGGCTAAGATGTTAAGCAGGGGAGATGGCTAAGTCTTGTTGATTTCACATTCTAAAATGCCTCCATTCTGCCATCTATTTGTTGATTCTTTATTATTTTATTTTATTTTTGAAATGGAGTCTCGCTCTGTCACCCAGGCTGGAGTGCAGTGGCACCATCTCAGCTCACTGCAACCACTGCTTCCCCAGTTCAAGCAATTCTCCTGCTTCAACCTCCCAAGTAGCTGGGACTACAGGTGCAGGCTACCACGCCTGGCTAATTTTTGTATTTTTAGTAGATATGGGGTGTCACCATGTTGGCCAGGCTTGTCTCGTACTCCTGGCCTCAAGTGATCCACCTGCCTTAGCCTTCCAAAGTTCTTGGATTACAGGCATGAACCACTGAACCCAGCCTATTTTTTGATTCTTTAATCATTCACTCCTTCATCTACCCATTCAATAACCTTTTACCTAACATCTAGGTCCTAGAGATTCCTACATAAAGGAAACCTGGTCCCAGTCTCACTGTGCTAGTTTATATTTAATGAAATTAAAATGTGAATTTTCAAGGCCTTCCTATGCTCTTTCCCCAGGCTGCATACTGATTCTTAAAACAGAAGAACATATGGCATGAGGATGAAGAGTGGACAAGAGGTCAAAGTAGCTGAAATATATAAAATGCTAAAAGTGTAACAAAACTGATCTCAACCAAGCAATTGATCTCAACCAAACAAAAATGTATGCACAAAAGAAAAATGTCAAAATAATACAATTTATGCTGTAATATTGAGATTACGGATCTTTTTGATTTGTTGTGCTTTTCTGCATTTTCTAAATTTTCTACAATTACTAAGTATTACCTTTACAATAGGAAGAAACTGCCAGTTGTCTTTAGTAGCAAGCCTTTTGCTGTTCTAGATAAGGCAATTCGAAATTTTCAACATTCACTGAGTTTTATCCAGTGAGAAAAATGCCCAAATGTTTTGTAATGGATGAAAAGTGATGAGCAAAATGCTTTTATTCTCTCTCTCTCTCTCTCTTTTTTTTTTTTTTTTTTTGAAACAAGTTCTCACTCTGTTATCCAGCCTGGAATACAGTGGCACAATCATGGTTCACTGCAGCCTTGACCTCATGGATTCAAGTGGTCCTCCTGCCTCGCCATCTCAAGTAGCTAGGACCACAGGCATGTACTACCACACCCAGCTAGTTTTTAAATTTTTTGTAGAGATAGGGTCTCACTATATTGCCCGGGGTGGTCTCAAACTCCTAGGCTCAAGTGATTCACCTGCCTCAGCCTCCCAAAATGCCAGGATTACAGGTGTCATCTACCATGACCAGCCATTTTTATTATTTTGATACAGCTTTCAAGAGGTCAATTTTAATGAATATACTGATTTTTTTTCTTTATTTTTCTGATTTAAAACTAATTCAAGCTACCTGTTAAAAAATTGGAAAAGTATAACTTAGAAAGCAATCTAAGTTATACTTTCCAAACTCACTCTCAGAAATAATAAACATTTATACTATGCTGTATTTTTATATTTCTTCCTAGGAGTACATTTCATATACATAAGCAAATAATAAAGTTAAAAACAATAATACTATATTCACTGTTCTGTACCTTCTTTTAACATTGAACAATGTTAGACTGTTTCATGTTAGTTAAGGAAGGTTAGCCTATTCTTGTTAATGGCTGTACAATATCCTATCATATGAATGATTTGTAATTTATATAAGGAATTCCTATTCAAGTATATTTGGGCAGTTTCCAGTTTCTTACTATTAGAAATAATAATGTAAAATGTTTTTATAGATATCTTTTCCTATTTCAATAAAATCTTCCCAAGAATAGATCCCTATGGTTGGCAGAGTCCTGGATGACAAGATGTACTCTTTTTTTTTTTATTTTAAGACAGACAGGGTCTTGCTCTGTTGCTCAGGCTGGAATGCAGTGGCACAATCATGGTTCTCTGCAGCCTCAAACTCCTGGGCTCAAGTGATCATCCCACCTCAGCCTGAGTAACTGGGACTAAAGGCACGCACCATCATGCCTGGCTAATTTTTTTTATGGTTTGTAGGAACAGGATTTCACCATGTTGCCCAGGCTGGTCTCAAACTCCTGGGCTCAAGCAATCCACCTGCCCTCAGCCTCCCAAAGTACCATGCCTGGTCTTTGGATGTACTCCTTTTATTATTATTTATTTATTTATTTTTATTTGAGACGGAGTCTTGCTCTGTCACCCAGGCTGGAGTGCAGTGGTGCCATCTAGGCTCACTGCAACCTCCGCCTCCTGGATTCAAGCAATTCTCCTGCCTCAGCCTTCCGAATAGCTGGGACTACAGGCACCTGCCACCACACCCGGCTAATTTTTGTATTTTTAGTAGAGATGGGGTTTCGCCACATTGGCCAGGATGGTCTTGATCTCCTAACCTCGTGATCCACCCGCCTTGGCCTCCCAAAGTGATTTGATTACAGGTGTGAGCCACAGCACCCAGTCATTGAACAGCATTTTCAAAAGTGTGGTCAGCAGTCCATTAATAAGTATTGCTTTAAAAAAGAATTTCACATACAGTAACTTTGGAAAATATTAGGTTGAACCAAATCAAATAGGTTTATTTATTGCAGGACTTCTTGATGCCTGTATTATTTGTTTTTCTTTTTAGAGGCAGGTCTTGCTCTGTCACCCAGGTGGGAGTGCAGTGGCATGTTGATGGCTCACTGCAGCCTCAAACTCCTGGGCTCAAGTGATCCTCCCACCTCTGCCTCCTGAGCAGCTAGGATTACAGGCACACACTGCCTTACTTGGCTATTTTTAAAATTTTTTGTAGACACAGGGTCTTGCTATGTTGCCCATGCTGATCTTGAACTCCTGCCCTCAAGTGATCCTCTTACTGGGCCTCCCAAAGTGTTGAGATTACAGGAGTGAGCCACCTCATTGGCTCCAAATTGCTTCTTTTTTTTTTTTTTTGAGACAGTGTCTTGCCCTGCCGCCCAGGCAGGAGTGCAGCAGCGCAATCTCAGCTCACTGCAACCTATACCTCCTGGGTTCAAGTGATCCTCCCACCTCAGAGTCTCAAGTAGCTGGGACTACAAGCACTGCACCTGGCTAATTTTTTTTATTTTTTTGTAGAGATGGGGTTTCACCATGTTGTCCAGGCTGGTCTTGAACTCCTGGGCTCAAGTGATCTGCACGTCTCAGCCTCCCAAAGTGCTGGGATTAGAAGCATAAGCCACGATGCCCTGCTCCAAATTGCTTTTTATACTACTTTGGGAAAGAGTAATAAGTAATATCAAGGGATTTCAAGCATGCTCAGTCTCTCCAAGGTCCCTGACATCTTTTAGAAATATTATGTCTTACTGTCTTACAAAGTATCACCAGACACATTACCTTTAAATTAAACACAACACATACCATCACAAACAGGATGAGGGTAATAAATAAACGAATAAACACAACACATACTACACACATACAAATGAAAAAATCCTTAAGACTTAGGATTTTAGGCCACAGGAAGGTATATTTGCTAAGCATTTTACTGATAATGCAGCACTCATCAGAGGCCCTGACTCTTAATAGGAATGCAATGATGTTTTAATTGAATGAATGAATGAAGACAGAAAAATATGGTTTCTGGGGCCAGACTACATAGATCTGATCACTCCACTACTAATAAACTACTCAAGTTTAGCCAAATTGTTTAACCTACTTATACCTCCATTTCCTTATTTATTGAAGTGGTAATAAATAACAGTATCAGTTGTTGTGAGTGTTAAATGAGCTAATACACACACAAAAAATCAGTGCTTTCTATTTGGTGAGTTCTTTATTGTTTCTTTTAGAGAGAGGGTCTTGCTCTTTTGTCCAGGCTGGGCTGCAGTGGCATGATCATGGCTCACTGTAACCTTAAACTCCGGGCTCAAGTGATCTTCTTGCCCCAGCCTCCTGAGTAGCTAGAACCACAGGCCCATGCCACCATGCCCGGCTAAGGGTGAGCTCTTAAGAGTTGAGTTGCTATCCTCCTCCTCCTCTTCCTCCTCCTCCTTCCCACCTCTGCAGAAAAGGGAGCTGAGGCTGTGTATGGTCTCTACGACAGAGCACCTCATAAGCCCTACTTGCTTTTCCACATTTTCTGTCTTTTCATTATTACCATATTTATATACACACCAAAAGAGACAAGATGGCCAATACTATTTTAATTTGCCAAGCCTGTCTTCAGATTGCTGATTTTAAAAAAAGGGGGTGTGGTGGTCCATGTTGGCTGATTACTAAAATCACAGATATGGTCAAGGGCACCTCCAAGAATAATGATCTGGAGCAAGCCTACAGTCCTGCTTCATGCATTTAGGCTTTTCCTAGCAGGAGCTGGTTGCCCAAGGTAGACCACAGCCATGTTGAAGGCTTCCCAGGTTCCCCAGTATCAGTTTCGGCATTTCCACATCACCACACCTGGCACAGGTGGTTGTTTTGTGAGGGCAAGGTGTGCCCCTCTGCACTCTCACCAAAGAAGCCAAACAGGTTCAGGGGCCCTTGCTTGAACAACAACCCAGACAGCAGCATGCACTCTCCTCTGAAACGCTTGACCCACAGGGGCAGTTCCTACCTAGTTTTCTTACAGGTTCTCTTCCAGCATGAGTGCTAGTGTACTCCTGAAATATCCCTCTAGAAGTGGTGCTTTGTCCCAAGTCCAGCCCATAAAAGTCATCTGGCCCCTAATGTACAGAAGCACCTTATTAACTACTATGGACTAAGAGCATCAATGTGTACAACAATATTCAGAATTAAAGGAAAGAGGGAGTTTAAACTCAGGATGTCACAGATATGCCTCCCCCATGAATAGACACATGATGCCAGAGTACATGACATTAACCACTGCACTTGCTGCCTGTCATTGAGCATGTCCATGACATTAACCACTGCAAACTCTCCCTTCTGGGCTCAAGCGATCCTCCCACCTCAGCCTCCCGAGTAGCTGGGACCACAGGTGCATGTCACCAAGCCTGGCTAATTTTTGTATTTTTTGTACAGATGGAGTTAGTTATGTTGCCCAAACTAGTTTTGAACTCCTGAGTTCAAGCAATCTGCCCACCCTGGCCTCCCGAAGTACTGGGATTACAGGCATGAGCCACCATACCCGGCTGAAATTTTCTTCTTCCCCTTCCCCTTCCCCTTCCCCTTCCCCTTCCCCTTCTCCTTCTTCTTCTTCTTCTTTTTTTTTTTTTTTTGAGACAGA
>NW_016819951.1:2478065-2497140 GCF_001698545.2 Rhinopithecus bieti
AAAAAAAAAAAAAGAAAGGAGCTCCCAGCAATTGACATTCATAAAATGCAATAGCATTTAAAGGAATTCTGCTTTTCCTTGCTTTCTCAAGACAAACAGAATTTAGCATATAGAGGTACAAGAGAAATGTCATGAGTTGAAAGTCTGCCTTCTAACCGTCTTTGCATTAGCAAGAGAAAACACTGGATCAATGCCAACAAGGCAGTGAAAAATATTACAAGGAGCAATTGTATTTCTCTACATAGGAGAGGATGGCCAACTGTGGTTTATGAAACGTGCTCCTGACTCAGTAAACGCTGTGTTTGAAAAGCTCTGTTTGTTATATAGGTGTCTACTCATCAGTCAATCCTTAGAGTTCTTAGGAAAACCTGAGTCTCAGAAAAGAGGGCTGTAGTAAAGCCTTTGATGCTGGGTACATTTTACTTTCCCCATAGACTCAGCCAAAAACTTTGCTTTGAATATTTATACTTCCAGCCAAGATGGAGTAACAGGGACTGAATGTATCCTCTTAACTGAAAAAAACAAAAACAAAAAAACAGACAAAATATATAAAACAACAGTTTTTATAACACTGAATATCCAGCAATGAAGATAGTGAACCTTGAACAAGGCGAGCCCTATGACTGCCCCCACCACTGTCAAGAGAGGGCTCCAGGCTGTGGAGGGAGAAACACAATGGAACACAGTGAACTCCCTGAGCTAAGGAGATGGAGCAACTCCTTAGTCCAGGAGATCAAAATGAATAGAATTTGCAGAACAGACTGCTGGAGAAAAGAGAGCTGTGAAGAGAGAGAACCCTGAAAATCTATAAAGAGTCTCCTTTGAGGATTCAGTAGAGCACTGATCATTACATGCACTGAAAGAAACTACCCAAAGTGGGAGACCATCTGAAAGGGTAAGAGGGAAGAGTGCCTCATCCTTACACAGGGCTGACTAAAAATCATAATTCATGGGGCATTGAATAGAGTACTCAGGAAGATCAGTATGCAGAATAATTAGCTATAGAATGAGCATTGCTCTGGGCTAGCCTAAAAAATAATAAAAGCAAGACCTGAAAAAACCAATCCATATTTGAGTAACTAAACTGCATCCTGAAACCAAACATCAAGAATATTTATAGGAATAAAAAAATATATAGCATTCAAAAAGATACAATTAATAATGCCTAGCATCCAGTCAAATACTGCCAGGCATGCAAACAGGCAGAAAAACATCACCCAAAATACAGACAAAAATTAATCGAAAATACCCAGAGCTGACACAGACATTAGGGTAAGCAAACGCATTAAAACCATTATTATAATTATATTTAATATGTTCAAAAAGTTAAATAGTCACATGCAAGATGTAAAAAAGATCCAAATCAAACCTCTAAAGATAAAAACTCCAAATCAAACCTCTAAAGATAAAAACTCACGCCTGTAAATCCCAGCACTTTGGGAGGCTGAGGTGGGCGGATCATCTGAGGTCAGGAGGTCGAGACCAGTCTGGCCAACATGGTGAAACCCCATCTGTACTAAAAATACAAAAACTTAGCTGGGTGTGGTGGCACATGCCTGTAATCCCAGCTATTCAGGAGGCTGAAGCAGAAGAATCGCTTCAGTCCGGGAGGTGGACGTTGCAGTGAGCCAAGATTGCGCCATTGCACTCCAGCCTGGGCAACAAGAGTGAGACTCCATCTCAAAAACAAAACAAAAACAAAAACAAAAACTCTGATGTACAAAATGGGATTAATGGCAGGTTAGATTACAAAAAACAGATGAGTGAAACTGAAGACAAAGAGAAACTATACAAGATATCATATTCCCCCAAATCCCCACAAATGCAAAGCATCACTGTGTGACAAGTTCAACTGACCTAGCATATGTGTAACTGGGCTTTGCAAATGAGGCATACAGGAGGCCAAAAAAAAAAAAAAATCTGAAGAAATAATGGCTAAAATGTTTCTGAATTTGATGACAACAAACCAAGATGCTCAATAAATGCCAATGACACACATACATACAGAAACACATGAAGAAAGCTATATCAAGGCACCTCATAATAAAATACCTCAAAGCAGGCCAGGTGCAGTGGCTCACATCTGTAATCCCAGCACTTTGGGAGGCTCGAGGCCAAAGTGCTGAGGTCAGGAGTTTGAGACCAGCCTGGCCAATATGTTAAAACCCCGTCTCTACTAAAAATACAAAAATTAGCCGGGTGCAGTGGTGCACACCTATAGTCCCAGCTACTAGGGAGGCTGAGGCAGGCGAATCGTTTGAACCTGGGAAGCAGAAGTCGCAATGATCTGAGATGGCGCCACTGCACTCCAGCCTGGGTGACAAAGCGAGACTCCATCAAAAAAAAAAAAAAAAAAACACACACAAACACAAAGATAAAGATAACAGGACACTTCTCATCAGAAACAATGCAAGCAAGAAGATAGTGAATCAATATTTCTAAAGTATGGAAAGAGAAAAACTGCCAACACAGAATCCTACATCATGTGAAATAGTTTCCAAAACCAAAGGCAAATAAAGATGTCTTCAGGTACAAGCTGAAGGAATTCACCACCAGTATGCCCACACTATAAGAAATGCTAAAGGAAGTCCTCTAGTCAGAAATAATCATAACAGACAGAAATATTAATCTACACAAGTGAATGAAGAGCAACAGAAATGCTAACTCCATGGGTAAATATGTAAGACTTTTGGTACTGTTTAAATTTCTTTAAAGTTAATTGAATATTTACACAAAAATAATAATGTCATGTGCATCTGTAACTTATCTAAAAGTAAATTGTATGACATCAATGACATAAGGGCTGAGAGGAGAAAAATGGAAGCATACTATTGTAAGATTGTTATACTACATGTGAAGTGGTATAATATCATCTTGAAAGTAAACCTGATAAATTAAAAATGTATACTATAAACCCTAAAGTAATCATGGAAATAACAAAGAGTTATAGCTAATAATCCAACAAAAGAGGTAAAATGGACGCATAACATGCTCAATAAACCTAAAAGAAGGCCTGGAAACAGGCATGGAATCTGGAGAGGGAATTCTGAGATCCCAAGCATTGAGATCATAACGTACAAGGGAGGAGCCAGGCTCCACTGGGCATCTCTTGGCCCATGGCTTCCCTTCCCTTCCTCAGGAAGTTGCTTGAGGAGACCACAGTGAAGGCTTTTAAAGCTATGCTAGTCTGCAAAGAGAAAAGACAAAAAACTGAGAGTGTTTAAAAACTTTTTTGTTGTTGTTGTTTTGTTTTGAGAGAAAGTCTAACTCTGTCCCCCAGGCTGGAGTGCAGTGGCACAATCTCGGCTCACTGCAACCTCCGCCTCCAGGGTTCAAGTGATTCTCCTGCCTCAGCCTCCCGAGTAGCTGGGATTACAGGCACACGCCACCACACCTAGCTAAGTTTTGTATTTTTAGTAGAGATGGGGTTTCACTGTGTTGGCCAGGCTGGTCTCGAACTACTGACCTCATGATCCACCCGTCTTGGCCTCCCAAAATGCTGTGATTACAAGCGTGAGCCACCACGCCCAGCCATAAAAACTTTTATAGCCATTTGACATGGCCGTAACATCCCAGCATGGGATTATTTTTCTAGCAATGCATGTTTATTGAATTTTATAAAAGTGATCTGTCCTTGATGCATTAGACAGAAACAAAAAACAATAAGAGAAAAACCCTGTCCCTTACCAGAGATAACTGAGATACTGCTTGAAAACATGTGGCTGTGAGCAGCCCTCCTTCCCTAGATTTAAGGTGGCTCTTGTGTGCAGGGATCGGAAGGCAGAAATTGAACTGAAATAAGGCTGGTTTTGAATTACTGTTAAGTGTAGGGCATACCTTATTTAAAAAGATTTCCGGCCTAGATGTTTTGATTATAATCTGATTGATCCCTCTTTCTGTCTTTCTGGGTCACTCTGTGTCAATTACTTGCTGCATTTAAAGTAGTGGGGATTGTGTATATTCAGGAATCCCCTGCAGGAGGTTGTCTTTCCCCATTCAGAATTTGAGAAAAGATGTCATTTGTGTATGTGTGTAGTTGGGGGGTAGGACATACTCATCGAAAAGATTGTGGCCTTTTTTTTCTCCTTAGTTTGAACGCAAGAAGAGAGGCAAAACCATTTCTTCCTGTCATCCCAGTCGCTCTGGAGGCATCCAGTGAACACGACAAACGGGGCACCTACCTTGTGGACGCAGGCCTTTGCATTCAGGAAAAACAGTTCCACGGTGGTTTTATCCTTTAAAACGATATGCTCTCAATGTAAAACCTGAAAACAGCAGAGGAGTTTGTTCCTTCAGATTTATTTTCATCTCTCAGCAGTCCTCATTCAGTGTTCCCCGAAAGCAGCATGAGAATTTTGAGAAACCTGAGGAAGGTTGTGCTTTCTTCTCCTTTTTAAAAGAAATGTGCACCACACGTAAGTATGTGATGGATGTATGTATATGTATGCCTAAAATCTCTTTCGGCATGTTTTTGTGTCTTGGAAGGTGAGTTAAAGAGAAACCCCAAATGGTAACCAACCAAAAACAAACGTTTATTTGTGTTGCTCATTCTTTGAAACATTTTCTGGGAGTTCATAATAATACCTCAGACAGCTTCAAAAGAAAGCCCAGGTGAACCCGGAGTTGAAAGCTGAAGTCGGCTGAGCAAGCACTTCCTAACCCAACCCCAAAGCCCGCCTGAGGCTCGAGGATTTTTAGACGGAGGGGCCTCAGGGCCTCACGCCTACCTGACCCCCATCCACTGGGTGAGTTTCAATCACACTTTTCAATCACTCTTTTCTTCCTTCCCATCCTTCCAGGCCCTGGGTTTTCCTTTGGCTCAAAGCCAGTCTCTCAGCAACCATCAATCTTGGTCTTTTCTCATGCAAATCAGGGTATTCTGGGCCTCACTACTCCACTCCCTTTCTAGGATTTTGCTTGTTCAATCTGTGAGACCACAGGTTGCAGGCAGGCCCCTCTCTCAGGAGAGCTCTGACAGCTCCCGGGTGGGGAGGGGAGGAGGCTGAGTCTTGAACAACTCTGTTTTCATAATCCTGTACTGATGAGGCCGGCTTGCAAAGGCTGGTGCTCTGTGGTGGGCGAGCGGGCAAGCTAGGGGCCCGAAGTTTTCCTCAAGTTCTGGAGCATTGCTTGATGAATAATGCATGAAGGGCCATCGAGCCCCAAGACAGCTCACTGCTGTGAGTCCGAAAGGGAATTTACTTTCAGATCAGTGAGAGTGAAAGCAAAGCCGGGCTAGGAAGTGGCCAGGTGGACCTATCCTTAGCTCTGCGGAATCCTGAGGGGGCTTGAGCCTTTGCTTCTCTTTTTCTCCCTTTCCACAGTGATGATACCTTTGATAAATAAATGCGGCTGAAAGGACTGTGAAAGATTTTATCACTGAGATGGTAAAAACGTTCGAAACATTCTACCCTTTAACGTTGAGTCATCAAGGGAAGTTCCAGAAAGAGAACAAATCCTTTATATTTTTACTTACAAGCTTTTATCTCACTTATAAGTGAGGTTAATGAAGATGGAGGAGTGTCGGATTTATGAGAAGAGAAAGTTAAGTACAAAGGCGGTTAAGGAAATGAGGAGTTGGGGGGAAAATAGGCTTTGGAATCCAAAAGATCGAGATGTAGTGTTTCAAGTCCACCATTTATTAGCTGTATGACCTTGGGCAAATTATTTAGTTTGTGTCTTTTCTAAATTGGGTGTCTTACCTCTGAGGAAAGAACAGAACTTTTATCTGAAGAATTCCAGTTCTTTCAATTTATCAGGTCTAGAGAGGCATTAAAATGGACAGCAATCAAGTCCTACTTCCCTTCCTGAGCTATGTATTTTTCTCCGGAAACTGCCTGGTATAGCCCAAACTAGCTGCACTGGACACATTAGTGTCCACTACCCCGGACACTATAACCCACATCCTGTAGCTCAACAATGGATAGCCAGGCCAGACGCAGTGGTTCATGCCTGTAATCCCAGCACTTTGGGAGGCCGAAGCGGGCAGATCACTGGAGGCCAGGAGTTCCACACCAACCTGGCCACCATGGTGAAACTGTCTCTACTAAAAATACAAAAATTAGCTGGGCATGGTGCTGGGCGGGCACCTGTAATCTCAGCTACTCTGGAGGCTGAGGGAGGAGAATTGCTTGAGCCCAGAAGGTGGTGGCTGTAGTGAGCTGAGATTGCGCCACTGCAACTCCAGCCTGGGCAACAGAGGGAGACTCTGTCTCAAAAATAAAATAAACAAACAAACAAAAAAAACCCCAAAAAACAATGTATAGCCAATCACTGATCAATGTTATTTCTGTAAACCAAGGAGAATTAATTCCTGATGAACAACTTTTGTAACTGTCCCCTTTCTTGATTTGTCCTTTTTTTCTTTAAACACTTGGGCCTCTCCTTCTCCAGAGCACTTCTTAAGGCAACTTGGAAGTGTGTCCTGGGCTGCAGTCCTCAACCTTGTCCCAAATAAGCTTTCTATATTAATTTTGTCTCAGCTTTTCCTTTTGGGTAGACAGTATTCTCTTCTCCCATCAGTCTAGTTTCTTCTACTCTGAGCCCTGCTGCGTGGACTAGGAGAGTCACCTGACTCAAAGGCAGCCAAGATGTCAGGTGGTGAAGTGGCCTGGAAAGGAGCAAGTGCTACTCAACAGATGCTTTTTATATTGCATGACGAATGAGCTAACCGATTAACATGGTCTCTCAGAGACTGAGGGGTGGGTCAGGAGGGATTCAGTGGAGGCAGAGAAAGGCACTAAGCAGCAACCATGAGGCAGCGGAAGCCATGAAGTAGAGAGGGACAAGAGTCCACAGCAAGAGTTGATGGACCAAAGCAGGGTAGCCGAGTCACTGTGATGGCAGACACCAAAGTGAGGCGGACCAGAGGTTGGCTGCTGCTACAGGGCTAAGATGACCCATGTTACACAAGTTTCTGTGCATCTCCAAGAACCTTCCAGTTCAACTACTTGGTGGTGGCTGTTCCCTGCTTTCTTGGCTTTCCCATGCATTTGTATCCCTATCAATGAAGATAATATGAGCAGGCTTCCAGTGGGCAGCCTAATTAAGAGCAGTAGCAGGATCCCAGCCAACATTTCCCAAACTCTTACTAAGGTGCCTGCAATGTGCTAAGTGCTTCCCAATTGTTCTCTCATTTAATTATCACAACCACCTTGGGGAGGGACCTATGATGACCCTGATTTCACAGACTCAGACTCTGAGTTTTAGAGATCTGACTACCTGGTGGGGCTAGGTCTTGGTCTGGGACAATGACTTTGACTCTGTGGACAATGCTCTTAAGCAACATCTCCTGGGCTGCCACTCCCAGTTCACTCAACCAGTACTCAGCAGGAAGCTGAACCCTTAGTAATTGTGGGCATCTCAACCATGTTAAAAATAGGCAGAGAAATAAGACAAGTGTGACATTTTCACCAAAATGTTAACATATACAGAAGTACATGTTAAGCAAAACCACGGCAAAAGACTTAAGTTGAAGGATTTTGATTAACCTATAAAATATCTTTTTAAAAGTTAGAGTAGTCTCAGAAGGGGAAGGCCTTTCCACAGGAAGAGATCTCCCTGTCCTAAAAAAATCCTAGGTCAGATTAGTAGAACTCAACATCTGCTTTCTACTTGAAATTTCTGAGATTATTTTTTTCCTTCACTTTTAATTACTTCAATAGACATCTCTAACAGAGACTATTAAAAAACACGGGGTCAATAAATTTTCTCACTAACAAAGCTCATAATAATTTCTTAATTTTATTCAAAATTTAGTCTTCACTTGAATTTCCCCATTGTCTCCAAAACTTATAAAAAAAGAGTTCTGTGACTGTGATATTTAATAAGTAAAGCTGCACTGGCCTACGGCAACAGTCACATATGCAAAAGTTGTAAGGATCACTGGCTGGATATAAATGAGTGATGCTGACCAGATGGGTGAGACCTGCTTGGGGGACACCGGGACACATTTTTTCTACTCTACTAAAACTCCTTCACCAAGGTGTGGATAGGTGACCCAAACTAGGCCAGTCAGCTTCTCACCCTGGAGAATAAACATGATTAGAATGACCTAAAGATCAAAGGCCGGGCGCGGTGGCTCAAGCCTGTAATCCCAGCACTTTGGGAGGCCGAGACAGGCGGATCACGAGGTCAGGAGTTCGAGATCATCCTGGCTAACACGGTGAAACCCCGTCTCTACTAAAAAATACAAAAGCTAGCCGGGCGAGGTGGCTGGCGCCTGTAGTCCCAGCTACTCGGGAGGCTGAGGCAGGAGAATGGCTTAAAACCCGGGAGGCGGAGCTTGCAGTGAGCTGAGATCCGGCCACTGCACTCCAGCCTGGGTGACAGAGCGAGACTCCGTCTCAAAAAAAAAAAAAAAAAAAAAATCAAAGATGGTTGGAGCCTATTTATTCTGCTAGCACCACTCTGATGAAATTGTCCCTTGGTTTCTGCTCCCTAGATCCTTGCAGAAGCCCTGATCCCTGTCTTTTCTGAGTCTTTGTTAGTTAAGTTTTCCTTTCATTTTGTTTGTTAGCCACAAGTGGTTCTGTTGCTGGCAACCAAAGAACCCAAGTTAATACTGGGCTTCTTATGTGCTAGGGATAATACAAAGTGCTCTACAGGAACCTTTTTTTTTTCATCTTTGGTACAACCAGATGCAGTAGGCAACAAATTATGAGCCCATTTTACAGATGAGAAAGCTTAGATACAGAGATGCCAAGTCTTCTTCTTTAGGCCATACAGCTAGCAAGTAGTGGAGCCATGACTCAAACTGAGGTCTGTTAGACTTCTAAGTTCATATTCCAAGCCAATATGACATAATGCTTTCCTACAATAACAACCAAAATGAAATATAACATGTACACAATGCTGTGGGGGCCCACCAGCCTGATGCAATTAACTCAGCTTATGAATTAAGGGGAGAATGTTGCCAAACTGAAATGCATAGGACTAAGCGCCACAGGAGAGGGGACAGTTGAGCTGAGTCTTAAAGAATGCATGAGTTCACCAGGTAACAAAGGTAGGAAGGGCACTCCAGGTGGAGCGCATATTAGCCAAACCAATCCTCTTGCTAGTCTTCGAGCATTGAAGAAACCACATACAGGTTGCTGGGTAGCTTGGCGCCAAATCAATTTGTGGCGCATCCAACTCTGAACAGATACCTTTGTACTAGAAACTGGGTTCACCTTGTTTTTGGAGCCCAGGCCCCTGACTACATCCTAGTCCCAGTAAACAGGTCTCTATCTTATTTCCCACTACTTTCTGGCGACCAGCCCTGGTGCCTCCTGCCTAGGCATCCGATTACCAGCTCTCTGAATCCACGATTCCATCTCTCCCTCAAGGGGGCCATTGTAATGACTTCATATTTATGGAGTGTATGAAAAGTACATAGGGGCTTTGGGGAAAATGGCTCTTCAGGCACACCTATCAACACACACCATGAACTGAAAACAAAATCTAGGACTTCTTAATGACATGAAATGGACTATCCCAGATTAATAAAATAAAGACCTTTTCTTTCAGCCTTTTTTTGCAAAAGGATACTGTTTCCTTTTTGCATGCTTACTGTGAGCGATTTCACTAAGGTTCTGTTAAGTTGAAGCCCATGGTTAATTTTTCAGCTTCAGAAAGAACCCAGGCTTTTTGAATAGGCACACATTTTGGAGACAAACCTCAGCTTCACAAGAGTAATTTCTTGAGAAGAGAATTCGCTCAGGAAGGTTTTGTCTCTGCTATTTGGCCTCCTCCCATTAGCATTTTTTTCCTTTTTTGTTTAGCTTAACCACTCATTAGTGATGACAGAACATTACACCACAGTGACATGACAAAGACGGCTGGAAGGGACACAGCCCTGCCAGCTAGATGGCAACACATGGATGTCAAAGAGCACAACACTCAGTTGTTTGGAAGTGGCTGTCCTTTGAAGAGTCGCTTAAATTTACATGGCCAATATTTTTGTCTTGTGGTATTTATTTCTAGTGGTCACAAGTCAACACTAGGGAGCGGGACAGATATTAGTTTGAATCGTAGCTCCAATGCTGATCAGTCTTGAGGTCTTGGGGCAGCTGCTCCACTCTCAGTGCCTCTTACCTCTCTTGCCCCACACACTGGAGAAATGAGAGGGTTTGAAATGTGCTTAAAGGCCGGGCACTGTGGCTCACGCTTGTAATCCCAGCACTTTGGGAGGCCGAGGCAGGCGGATCACAAGGTCAGAAGACTGAGACCATGGTGAAACCCTGTCTCTACTACAAATACAAAACAATTAGCCAGGCGTGGTGGTAGGCGCCTGTAATCCCAGCTACTCGGAGAGGCTGAGGCAGGAGAATGGTGTGAATCTGGCAGGCAGAGCTTGCAGTGAGCAGAGATAGCACCACTGCACTCCAGCCTGGGCGACAGAGCAAGACTCCATCTCAAAAAAAAAAAAGAAATGTGCTTAACATAGCAGGTGGCATGTAGTTTAGTAGCCAATGAATGGCGGTGATTATTAGAATATTATTATCGCTTTACTGATGTGACTGTAATAAAAGGCACTGACTTAGTTGGGAACAGCTTTAAAGCTTTAACGGTAACAACCAGAATAAAAATTCCAAGTATCTGGCCAGGCGTCGTGGCTCATGCCAGTAATCCCAACACTTTGGGAGGCCAAGGCAGGCAGATCACTTGAGGTCAGGAGTTCGAGACCAGCCTGGCCACCATGGTGAAAACTCATTTCTACTAAAAATACAAAAATTAGCTGGATGTGGTGGCACATGCCTGTAGTCCCAGCTATTCAGGAGGCTGAGGCAGGAGAATCGCTTGAACCCGGGAGGAGAAGGTTGCAGTGAGCTGAGATTGTGCCACTGGACTCCAGCCTCCAGCGTGGGTGACCGAGCAAGATTCTGTCTCAAAAAAAAAAAAAAAAAAAAAAATCCAAGTATCTTTCCTAAGTTATTTCTCTCAAGGAAACAAATGCTACAAAAATGTCTGTTTTAACACAAAATGAGGAAAATATTGTGAAACAAATGCTCTTCTAACCAGTTTCGACTTTTCTTCCTCAACTGAGCATAGTTTCTTTGTTTCCCAGGGCCTTTGCGAGGTCCGAGTGGTATCTTCAAAGAGGGTGAATTGGGCAAGAAATGCTCAATTATTTTGCATTCTGAACAATGCTGAGTTTGTGACTGGCATCCAGTGAGGGCTAAATCAAAACACCTCATTCTGGGTTTCATTTAGTCACCATGAGTAATTTCAGGCATTTAACTGTAGCCACACGCCTTGAAAGATTTCTATCAGATCCTCATCCACATTCTGAGCAGGGAGATATCTGTTTATTGCTTGTAATGACCCTGCAAGGTAGTCATATCTCACTTTATAATGCATGCTGAAGGCTGAAGTGTAATTTAAGTGTATTTCACTTTCTCCAAACACATCACTTTCTGCAAGCTATTATGCAGCGCTTATGGGAGTCCAATATGTTCCCTTTCATCTGTGGGAGGGGAACAGTCTTGGAGAATTCCCAGGGGAAGCACTGTTTGCTTCTACAATGTGCTCCTCTGCCAGGAATGCTCTTTCTCATTTCTGAATTTCCAGACATGGCTAGAACTAGAGAGGGCCTCCTGGTAAGCCTGTAGGAACCTGCCCTCTTGCTCCTTTCCCACAACGTGACTCTTTCTGAGTTATCTAGAAGAGCTGGAGGCCCAAAAGAGTCAGGGCCTTGCTGTGACCTGCCAGGAAGGGGAGAGAGTCTTCTCCCCTAGGCAACCTGAAGTGTCAGGGACATGTGAATTCCAAGTGCTTGCCTCTCCTCCTCTTTAAAACAGCCCGCTCTAGTCCTCCACAGGAAAGCAGGGACAGATGCTTTGAGAGGGAGTGGGGAGGGGAGGTAGGGGAGAAAAGTTGGGTGGGGAGGTAACATCTGGGCACGGTGAATAATGAAGATAAATGATAAGATCTTCTGCCCAGTGCAAAGGGGACTGGGTCAGACCCAAGCCAGACAATCCCAAATCTTTCATATTCAAAGGCTGTGACAGAAACATGATAGAATGTTTCACCCACTGAACATGTGGTTGAGGCAGCCTGTTATTTATAACATAAAAATAGCTAACATTTATAGAGGGTCTGCATTACCTGTTAGCACTTGGAATCCTCCAACAACCCCCAAAGTAGGTGGGTGCTACCACCAGCTTCATTTTATAGGTGATGAAACAGGCCCGAGAGGGTGCCAGAAACTACACAGTGAGTAAGTGGAAGAGCTGGAATATGAACCTAAGAATGATGCTAAAGCTCTGTTCTCAATGTTTGGGTGGGGGTGTTTACCAGTGCTGAAGACACTATTTGACTGTCAGCACTTGGGGAGTGTTATTGTTTATTTTGAAACAGGGTCTTGCTCTGCTGCCCGGGCTAGAGTGCAGTGGCCTGATCACTGCAGCCTCAACTTCCTGGGCTCAAACCATCCTCCTGCCTCAGTCTCCTGAGTAGCTGTGACTATAGGCATGCACTAAAACGCAAGGATAATTTTTGTATTTTTGTGGAGACAGAGTTTCATAATGTTGCCCAGGCTGGACCTGAACTGGACTCAAGTGCTCCACCTGCCTTGGCCTCCTGAAGTGCTGGGATTACAGATGTAAGCCACAGTGCCCAGCCTGGGAGCATTATTGACGTCAGTAGGTGGAGACCAGGGATCTGCTAAAGATCCTACAGCACAGCTTAGCTCCCTACTACAAAGAATGGCCTGGTCCTCAGTTTCAATAGTGCTGCTACAGTGAAACCCTGCATTGAAAGCCAAGCTTCTAATTTCTGAGCTCTGAAGCTTCTTTCACCCTTCACAATATGGTTTCTTTCTTTCTTTTTTTTTCTTTTGGAGACAGAGTCTTGCTCTGTTGCGCAGGCTGGAGTGCAATGGTATGATCTGCAACCTTTGCCTCCCAGATTCAAGTGATTCTCCTGCCTCAGCCTCCCATGTAGCTGGGACTACAGGTGTGCACCACCACACCTGGCTAATTGTTGTATTTTTAGTAGAGCTGGGGTTTCGTCATGTTGGCCAGGCTGTTCTGGAACTCCTGACCTTGTGATCCACCGGCCTTGGCTTCCCAAAGTGCTGGGATTACAAGCATGAGTCACTGCGCCCAGCCCCACCATACAATTTCTTTACTTTTGATGTCGCCTCTTCATTGTCCTGACACACACACACACACACACACACACACACACACACAGACAAACACATACATCCTTTAAGTATTCATGGCCCATCTGTTTCTTAAAACTGTGGAAACAGAGGCACACCCACCAAAAGATAAGACTGAAAGGTTTGAGAGGGGAGTGAGCAGATTTCTAAAAATAATTTCTGATGCTTGCCCAGGGAATACACCAAGAAATAGCATCCTGTAAGAAACTGAAATCATGATCGAGCATGTGCTTCAGAGGATTCTGTGTCTTTCTTGAACTCTTGTGTGATGAGGATGTTGGATCCTCGAAGATGAAGGCCATTAACCGCCTGCCTGGAAGTTCAGAATAGGCTGGGCTAGTTAGGGGTCATGGGTGATACTGAGGCAACTGGCCTTTGTATTTCCCACGGTCTGGGGTATTGTGCATTCAGATGGGAGTGTGGTAGATGGGCAAAGACCTCTGGCTAACTCGCATACCTCCCTCAAGTAGCCTCAGCTCAGCTTAAGTAGGAGGAATCAGTTGTTTCTCTGGGCCTTTAAATCACATTCCTCCATGAAAAGATGAACTTTCCAGTCCTCTCATTATTGTAAATCACCTACCCTCTGATGGCTTTAAACAAACGCATGCTTATCTGGTCACAAACATTTTATCCTTTCTTCCTCTTATCACTTTTCATAATTGCATTTAAAACATTTGCTCAAGTAATATGTTCATTGTAGGAAAAAACACAGATGAGCGAAAAAGAAGAAAATACAAATCGTCCCTACAATCATCCTACCTAGAGATTAACTATTGTTAACATCTTCAACTTAGTTTCTATCTGTACAGATGTTTTATACAATATTTTACATAGAGTGTTATCATATTGCATGGACGTTTTGTGGTCCACTTCTTTCACCTAGAATATATTGGGAGCATCTTTCCATGTCAATAAGTCTCCCTCTTTACTACAGTCTGTCTTTATGTGTCATGTGTATTTGGCTCTCTTTAAAAAATTCTGGTGGAATGACGAGGACTCATGGGTTGTAGTCATGATGTTCCTTGAGTTAAACTCTTTCTAAAGATCTAACGTTCCAAAGACCAGGCCAGGAGTGATGAGAAGGCAGTCAGCAGTCTTGAATTCAAGGGCTCCATGTTTGTAGCAATTTTCACCCAGAGGGAGCAGTCTGCCTCCGGGTTTCCTACTACAGTAGGAAAGTGAGTTCTTCTCAGCCCTAAGAGTGGCAGACAACGCTTTAGGGTACCACTGAGTGGACACATGCAGTCCTAGGACCCAGCAAAAGTGACTTGGAAAGAGGAGGAGGAAAAGAAGGGAGAAGAAGAGGGAAGACCAATTGAAATGAAAAACAAAACAAGTAATAAGGGGGATGAAAGAAGCCAAGATTCTGGCTTTGACTGGAACAAGGTGGTACCGGCCTGAGCCACCTCAGGTTGCCCTCCTCTGAGGGAACATGAGCTTTTCCAGTGAGGTCACGCCAAGGCCCTGCACTCCTAGTTAAATGCTTGCTTGCTCCTCACTGTCAAGCCTTTCAAATACTCACATCTGGGCTGCATTACCAAGAGGCCCATATGTTTGTGGAATACAATTTATGGCAACCAGATAACAACCCCCAGCCTGGGGAAGTCCCCCAGAAACCTGGTGGAGTTTGGACTCCTATGGAAATAGAGAACTGGTTAAATAAATTATGGTACCTAAATAAATTATGGTGCGTCTATACACACAGAGGTCACACACATATTTAGCATACCTCTTTGAGATTTTATAACTGGAAAAAAGAAGACAAAGGTTTAATCTTGAAGTCATAAAGGGAACACTACATGCTTTTGCTTTACATATTTTCTTTTCTCTGTGCAGAAGCAGCACATGTTTCTGAGCTGCTCCCTCTATCCTGGGGAATATAAACCAGATATTTATTAACACTTCAAATCTGTAGTACCTCAGGGTTTAGCTCGGGAGTAAATGAGACAATACTTGTCAAATAGCGTAGGGCCTGCTGCAGAGTTTATGCTACGTTTCAGTAGAGAGAAAACTTCTTGAGAGCAAGATCTCAAGGAATTTTTCTTTCTCATAAATGCTACAATAAAAAAATTCCTTACATTTGCATGTTTTGCAAAATCATTTTGTATCCCCTGCTCTCTCTTCAATTCTCATAACCAACTTGTACCATCTCTGGTGAATGTGGAGTGAGACTCAGTCTGGTCCACCCCACTCACCTCTGGCCTGGACCATTGCAACAGTTTCCTAACTGGTCTTGCTGTGCCCTCCTGCCCCGTTCCAGTCTGTCCTCAACCCAGCAGCCAGAGTGAGTCTGTTTAAAATGGAAATTGGTTATGCTCTCAAGCTCAAAACCTGTAGGCCCCAATGCCCTACAGGCCAACCCCATGCCAACTCCTACTCATTTCCCTTTTGTAGGTTCTCTCCAGATACATGACTTCCTTCCAGGGGCTGGTACACACCAGGCATGCTCTTGCCAACCTGTCTGTGCACCTGCTGTTCCCCTGGCCTGGAAGAAACTTCCCCAGAAATGGGCCTGGGTCCTGGGTCCTTGTCTCATCTCCTGTATGCCTTTGCTCAATGCCAACTTCTTTGGGAGGCCTTCCCTGACCACTGTATTTAGAATTGCAGCCCCGGCTTTGCTAATATTCCCTTTTCCTCCTCCCTAATGGAACTTCCTTCATAACCCCTCACATAAGATGCTTTGCAGGTTTACTTTACTTAGTGTCAGTCTCTTTCCATTAGGCTGTATGCTTTATGGCTGCAGGATTTTTGTCATTTTCTTCTACCACTGCTAGATTTCCAGCACCTAGTATAGGGCCAGGCACGTAGCAGGAAATCAGCAACTATTTATCAGACGAATGGACAAACTGTTATTATATAATGAATGCATTTGTTTATGTGTATGCATACCATGATGGTAGAGATTTTTGCCTTCTTCACTATTGGGTCCTCAGACCTAGAATGGGGCAGAGCACAACATAGCAAAACTCTAACACATAATGAATGAATGAAGGAAGAAATGTTTCTTCACAGCTTGGTGTAGCTCCTTCCAGGAATTTTCTCAGTATTTATAGATCTATATATGTTTATAAAACATACCAACTTCAAAAAACCTCAGTATGATCACTTGAACTTCCCATGGCATAAATAGTAATCTTTGTTTTACAGAAGGACACTCATTTCCTATCTTTTTCAGATATAATGTATCTTTTCTCCTAAGATGCATGAGCGATGAGATACATGACAACATCCCTGATAACAGTGACTTATTAAAGTAATGATTTATAAGAGGAGGGGTGGAGAGAGGGCTGGACAATGCACCCCTCCCTCCTCCATGGCACTATATCAGAATCTGGGCCAGGAATGTGGAGTTGGAGGGGAGTAACGTGTAGTTTGAAAAATTTCCCAAGACGATTCAGATATGCCCTGCCTCTCCTTCTGGAGAAGCTCTGAATTGCAATGTACTTTTTCATCTAATCTCTTTTGTTAAAGTGATTCATTGCTTACTATAAAAGTGCCACCATAACCTACCGAACCTATCTTCATTGTTGACATTAGGACTTCTAATTGTTTGCGTTGAAAATAACAGCGGTACACATGCTTTATGCTATCATTGAAGGGACTTCTTTTTCATTGTGCATTAACTATTTGGTGACCACACACCTCAGTGTCCATGAATGAGAGGCTTCTGTGCTCCATGTTCCAGTGCATGCAGCAGTACTGTGCTGACCCAAGAGGTGAGGACCCCAATCTCAAAAGAGGTCCCCTGCACTTCCAGAGGCTCCTAAAATGAGCGAACATCAAGACAGAACCAAATGCTATCTTTGGCTGTCTATTCTTCAGTCAATCAGGCAACCTGGAGATTTGTTGATGGTGTCTACTGGGATAGAAGTATTACCAATAGTTCTGTTTTCTCCAAATGGGAGGCTAGAGACCCTCTGAGGAGCAACTCACTTCACTGGAGCACAAAACAACCCCATTTGCAAGACCTCCACAGAACCAGCTACATTCCACAGTGACCTCGGTCAGTTCACGAAATTCTTTGGCGTATGCTTTTCCTTTATCATTTCCTTAATTAAATTGGAGTAAAAACAACTACTTAATTGGAATAATAACAAAGACTATTATGATCTCACTATACTGTTGGGAGGAAGAACTAAGTGAATAATTAAAAACTTGATAAGGGTTTTAAACATGCAAGTAGTTAAGGGAAAGTAATGCGAAGTGATTATGGGACACTCTTGAGATAACACTCCAAGTAAGTGCTGAAACTCATGAACAAGCAGCAGGTCACTCTGGAATT
The DNA here is from genome assembly GCF_001698545.2 of Rhinopithecus bieti. Taxonomy (NCBI): domain Eukaryota; kingdom Metazoa; phylum Chordata; class Mammalia; order Primates; family Cercopithecidae; genus Rhinopithecus; species Rhinopithecus bieti. The sequence goes on from NW_016819951.1 coordinate 2,495,495, forward strand.
TCAGGAACCTGCTTGGAGGAGATAGAGTGCCTTATGAATGACTGTACAGAAAGGGAGATAGGGTTTACTCCTTTGGTATTCTCTGACCCCAAACAGACCAGATATTAGCTGTCAAAGAATCTATACAAATCTGGTTACTACCTAGATGGTACTTGTTAGGTTTTCTGAAGACATAATGCTTTTCATTGAGTAGATGACACTACAGAAACACTATACCATGTGCACAAAAGATGAAAGGGCAAGGATGTTAGGTGCAACCTATTTTGTTTTTTTTTTTTTGGTGACGATCTTGGCTCACTGCAACCTCCGCCTCCTGGGTTCAACCTATTCTCCTGCCTCAGCCTCTGGAGTAGCTGGGATTACAGGTGCCCACCACCAAGCCTGGCCAATTTTTTGTATTTTTAGTAGAGATGGGGTTTCCCCATGTTAGCCAGGCTGGTCTCGTACTCCTGACCTCAAGTGATCTGCCCACCTCGGCCTCCCAAAGTACTGGGATTACAGGTGTAAGGCACCACGCCTGGCCAGCTGTAACCTAAATTTTAATAACAACTAGAAATAGCCTTAATGCTTAAATAAATAGATTTTTATATACCCAAGGAAAGATCTCCAAGTTGCAAAGAAAAAAGAAATTAATTCATCAAACGACTTACCCTATTTTCTAAGAAGGGGGGAAACTTGGGGTAGAGGGGAAGGTTGGAGGTGGTGAAGAGTAATTTTTACTTTTCATTTCATTCATATAATTTGAAATGTTTATAGTGATAATATAATTCTCTCTGAAAAAGTATATTTTATTTATGTTGGGCCATTTTCCCTACACAAGATTAAAACTTCGCTATCCTCTGACTCCTGCTTAAGTACTAATATGCTGTTTAACCTCTTGCCTACTAGTTCTGTTTTTTTTTTTCCATTGCCATGGACACAAGCATTCATGTCACTCTCTTTCCTGGAAACTCAGTGTTTTTTTTCTTTAGGATTTCTGTGTACTTTTCCGTACCAGTTATGCTCCTGGACAAATCACTACTACGCTGCCTCCTTCCTGGGTTTTAAAAATATAATTACTTCTGGCAATTAAATTACTTCTTGTTGTTGTTACTCCAATTTAACTAAAGAAATTATATTCTAAACAAGATTTCAGACCCAAAAGCAAGAAAGAAATTGGAGGTGGCTAACACTTCATTTGTTGAGTATGGTGCAGCAACTCTCCACAATCCCCATTGATTCACACAAAAAAAGGACTTTCCGTTTTGTTCTGAGACAGGCTGAAGTGCAGTGGCATGATCAAGGCTCACTGCAGCCTTGACCTGGGCTCAAGCGATCCTCCCACCTCAGCCTCCTGAGTAGCTAGGACCACAGGTACCCACCTCCACACCCAGCTAATTTTTAAAAAGTTTGGAGAGATGGGATCTCATTATGTTGCCCATGCTGGTCTCAAATTCCTGGACTCAAGTGATTCTCCCACCTCAGCCTCCTAAAGTGTTGGGATTACAGGCATGAGCCACTGTGCCTGGCCAAAAAAGATCTCTTTAAAAATGTATTCTGTCATATTCTCATACTTTTGAATTTCATGGAACAGACTCAATTAAAATTAAAAGTATTTGTAAAATGTGACAGAATGTTGCCAGGTAATCAGTAAAAAAGCCCCCCCC
>NW_016819951.1:2499617-2524692 GCF_001698545.2 Rhinopithecus bieti
TGGCATAAAACGAAGTACGTTTTCATCTTCCAAAAATGAACATTATCAGGCATGGTGGCTCAGGCCTGTAATCTCAGCACTTTGGGAGGCTGAAGCAGGTGAATGCTCGAGCCCAGTAGTTTAAGGCCAGCCTGGACAACACGGCAAAACCTCATCTCTACAAAAAAATACAAAAAATTAGCTGGGTGTGGTGGTTCGTGGCTATAGTTCTAGCTACTTGAGAGGCTGATTGTTTGAGCCCAGGAGGCCGAGGTTGTAGTGAGTCAAGATTGTACCACTGCACTCCAGCTTGGAGAGTGAGATCCTGTCTCAAACAAACAAACAAAAATTAACATATTCTCAGAATACAGGACAATTCTTCAGGTTCATCTAGCTTTATGAGAAGAAACTAGATTTATAAGAAACCTACCACCTTACTTCATTTTATCATTTTAACTTCATACCAACAGAACAAAATTTATCATAAAATTTTCATCAAACTTAGGAAAGTAGGGAGGGGGTCAGCACATAAGAAGGGCTTTCAGCTCAATCAGTAATGATTTCACCTCAAGCTAGGTAGAGAAACATAGGTATTACTTCTTATTTTTGTTTTGTTTTGTTTTGTTTATGAGATGGAGTCTCACTGTTGCCCGCCCTGGAGTGCAGTGGTGCGATCTTGGCTCACTGCAACCTCTGCCTCCGGGTTCAAGCGATCCTTATACTTCAGCCTCATGAGTAGCTGGGATTACAGGAGCATACCACCTCAGCTAATTTTGTTTTGTATTTTTAGTAGAGATGAGGTTTCGCCATGTTGGCCAGGCTGGTCTCAAATTCCTAACCTCAAGTGATCCACCTGCCTCAGCCTCCCAAGGTGCTGGAATTACAGTCATGAGCCACTGTGCCCGGCCGGTATTACATCTTATAACATTTTTTTTAAATTTTAGATTGTGAACTAAAAAAAAAATAGTTCTATCATGAGATGGATTTGAGAAATTACTGATCTAGTTGAATGCATCCATTTCAGGATACAGTTAAGTGACTTGCCCAAGCAGACCTCAGAGAACAAGTCAAGGACTCTGCATTATTTTCAGCAGTCTCTGTGCATGTGAATGGAATTCAGGTCCCTGTACTGTTAACTATTTCCATAAGCATTTGTTTGTATTTTATGCTCTATTCAAATTAAGGCATCAAATTGTATAAAATTCAATTATTTCCAAGTCTGTAGAAAACATTATTGCTACATAAAATGTAATAGCAAATGTTTGTCATATTTCAAATAATAAGAATCTTAAAAATATGTTGAGTGAGAAACAGGCTTATGTATTAAAATATATTACCCATGTTTTTCAGCTTTAAATTGCTCTAAGAGGCTTGGAGGAATAAAGGAAGGTGACTCTATCCTTCATCTTCAAAGAAAACAGCTCTACAGTATCTATGGTAACTTGGTCCTCAGACCAAGACAGTAGAGAATCTCTTTCAAATGATAATGTTTTGATAGGTCTCTTCTCTTTTTATTCGCTATCTCTAATCACCAGAAATGTAAAAAACAGAAAAGAAAACACACACGAAAACCAAAAATAACAGCAAAAAAAGAGGGATGCTAACTGGGTCTGTGGATACATACCTCACAGCAAAGTGCAAAATGGTTGGGCCTGGTTTCTTGGGCAAATCATGGTCAAGAACTCGGTGATCTAACTGTAGCCAGTTCTGCTGACCTCTGTGAGAGCAAAGCAAAGAAAAAGGATTCAACAGAAAGTCAGAAAAGTTCAGCAACATACAGTGTTGGCAAAGCTGCGGGGAAATCGTTGCTCTCATACACTGATGGTAGGAGCACAACCTGTTACAACTCGTAATGAGACCAACTCAGCAATTTCTTTCAAAACTGTGAAAGCACTTGCTTCTGAACCAGCATTTCCATTTCCAGGAGTATATCAAGGCAAACTTGCACATGTGAGAAATAATTTGTATATGAAATCACTCACTGTGGCATCATTTGAAATAGCAAAAGAGGTGGAAATAACTTCAATGTCCAAGAGGATATTGTTTAAAAAAATTATTTAAAACTATAGAGTGGCCAGGCGCCAGTGGCTGATGCCTGTAATCCCAGCACTTTGGGAGGCTGAGGCGGGCAGATCACCTGAGGTCAGGAGTTCGAGACCAGCCTGGCTAACGTGGTAAAACCCTGTCTCTACTAAAATAAAAAAAATTAGCCAGGCATGGTGGCATATGCCTGTAATCCCAGCTAGTCGGGAGGCTGAGGCAGGAGAATCACTTTAACCTGGGAGGCGGAGGTTGCAGTGAGCCGAGATTGCGTCATTGCACTCTAGCCTGGGCAACAAGAGTGAAACTCTGTCTAAAAAACAAACAAACCAACCCCCAACCCCCCCAAAAATAAACAAACAAACAAACAAAAACTATAGTGTGAAATACAATGCAGCCATAAAATAGGCTGAAGAACATGGGTGTGGTGGCACACACATGTAGTCCCAGTTATTCAGGAAGCTGATGCAGGATGATTGCCTTGAGCCCAGGAGTTCGAGGCTGCAGTGTGCCATGATCACAGCTGTGAACAGCCACTGTACTCCAGCCTGGGCAACATAACCAGGGCCAGGCGCGGTGGCTCAAGCCTGTAATCCCAGCACTTTGGGAGGCCGAGACGGGCGGATCACGAGGTCAGGAGATCGAGACCATCCTGGCTAACACGGTGAAACCCCATCTCTACTAAAAAATACAAAAAAAAAAAAACACTAGCCGGGCGAGGTGGCAGGCGCCTGTAGTCCCAGCTACTCGGGAGGCTGAGGCAGGAGAATGGTGTAAACCCAGGAGGCGGAGCTTGCCGTGAGCTGAGATCCGGCCACTGCACTCCAGCCTGGGTGACAGAGCGAGACTCCGTCTCAAAAAAAAAAAAAAAAAAAAACCCAGAAAGCCTCTTGATAAACTTATTTTGAACAATTTCCAAGGTACAATATTAAATGAAAAAGCAAGATGCATAGCAGCAAGTATACAGCCATTTTTTAAATTAAACAAAGAACAAACATACATATGTACATGTATATATTACAAAAATCTGAGAGGAAAAACAAAAAACTGGTAACATTAGTTGACTTTTGAGGTAAAAAACTAGGCCATATGTTAATATTACATTTTTATGAAATATGAAATATTTTAGATAATCAAGGAGAAAACTTCTGGTTCAATGAAATACAACACACAGGTTGGGTGTAGTGGCTCACGTCTAGCACTTGTAATCCTAGCACTTGGGAGGCCAAGGCAGGCAGATTGCTTGAGCCCAGGAATTTGAGAGCAGCCTGGGCAGCATGGTGAAACCCGATTTCTACAAAGAATACAGAAAAAATTAGCCTAGTGTGGTGGTGCATGCCTCCTGTCCCAGCTTCTACGGAGGTTGAAGTGGGAGGATCACTTGGGCCCAGGGAAGTCAAGGCTGCAGTGAGCTGTGATCATGCCACTGCATTCCAGCCTAGGCAGCAGAATGAGACCCTGTCTCAAAAGCAAAAAAACAAAAAAACAAAAAACCAGACACATAACAATAACACAGCTTTTAAAAAAAGTACAGGGCTGATGCTAGGCACAGTGGCTCATGCCTCTAATCCCAGCACTTTAGGAGGCTGAGGTGGGAGGACTGCTTGAGCCCAGGAGTTTGAGGCTGCAGTGAGCTATGATTGTGCCACCGCACCCCAGTCTGGACAACAGAAGGAGAACTTGTGCTCAAAAAAAAAAAAAAAAAAAAAAATATAAATATATATAAATAATATTGCCAGGCACGGTGGCTCATGCCCTGTAATCCCAGCATTTGGGAAGGCCGAGTGGGCAATCACTTGAGGTCAGGAGTTCAGACCAGCCTGGCCAACAAGGGGGGGGGGGGTGGTGAACCCCGTCTCTACTAAACATTCCAAAAATTAGCTGGGAGTGTGGCGGATACCTGTAATCCCAGCTACTGGGAAGCTGAAGCAGGAAGAATCACTTGAACCAGAAGCCGAGGTTGCATTGAGCCCGAGATCATGCCCCACACTCCAGCTGTGCTGACAGAGCAAGACTCCATCTCAAAAAGAAAAAAAAAAGTACAGGGTTGAATATCTCTGATGCCATTCTGTATAATATTATGGGCTTACTAAATAAGCATGTACTATGCTATTTACTTCTCAAAGAGCCTCACCAAGTTCATAAACAGTTCTCTCTAGATTTTGACCCTTGAGGTATCAAAAGGACACTGAGGGGCTCGAACTGTTTTATTGTCTTTTCCGAGGTTGTCCAACTCAGTTCATCCATTTTAAGGCTGTAAATTCCCAGGCATAGACCCCTCTTTTACTTGCTTACATAAAATTCAATCTAAAGAACATGCTGATGGTGGTAGATAGCGTGTCAAAATGTAATAATATCTAAATGGGCCCAGAAAACATTTTTCAAAACCTTTTAGTCCTTGAGTAAAAAATTTAAAAACAAAATCAGAAAATTGCTAGGCTGTTATTCATTATAAGTAGACAGGAAAAGTGAGCATCAATAATATATTAGTAGTAGTAATAATAACAATAGCATCTCTATTGAGCAATGACCCCTTCAACCAAGCTGGAACTCTTATACATTAAAAGCTATATTTTACAATAAGCCAGTGAGGAAAGTGCTAGAGTGGGATTTGAATTCCAGCGACTTCCTTTCTTCCTCCCTACCTCCTGCCACCCCACCCAGTGGACTTGTATACTAAAAGTACCGCAGGACTTTCAGTACTTGGAAGAAATGAGACGCAGGAGGTTTAATCAGCTTTTATTTATTTATTTAATTTATTTATTTATTTATTTATTTATTTTATTATTTTTGGACGGATTCTCGCTTGTCGCCCAGGCTGGAGTGCAGCGCGATCTTGGCTCACTGCAAGCTCCGCTTCCCGGGTTCACGCCATTCTCCCGCCTCAGCCTCCCGAGTAGCTGGGACTACAGGCGCCCGCCACCACGCCCAGCTAATTTCTTTTTTTTTTTTTTGTATTTTAGTACAGACGGGGTTTCACCGTGTTAGCCAGGATGGTCTCAATCTCCTGACCTCGTGATCCGCCCACCTCGGCCTCCCAAAGTGCTGGGATTACAGGCTTGAGGCACCGCGCCCGGCTGAATCAGCTTTTATAATGACTTCTGACTCAGTCTCTGATACTTAGCAGGTTAAAGGCTGGAAAGAGTGTGTCTTTGTTTCCATAGTTACAAGACAAGGCTTTTGATACCTGTTCCCAGCTTTCCTTGCAGGAATATTATAAAGATAAATAAGCTGATTAAGTAACACAAGGGGAGGTCCTTAGAACTACTGTATTTGTGTGTAAAACAAAATAAGATAGGAGGCTGACATTAAGAGAGTCTTACACTATATTTCATGAAGTTTAGGATGCCACTGATTTAAAGACACATCCCAGTTTCACAGATGGTCAAATGTGTGTCTTAAAATACATAACATATTTTATAGTATCAGATCTCAAAAGTTTTCTTAGGAAAGATGTATGATTTTAAAAGCATAACAAGCTAGACATGGTGGCTCACACCTGTAATGTCAGCATTTCAGGAGGTTAAGGCAGGAAGATCACTGGAGCCCAGGAGTTCAAGGCTGCAGTGAGCTATGATCATGCCACTGCACTCCAGCCTGGGAAACAGAGTGAGACCCTGTCTCTAAAAAGAAATTGAAAGCATAATGTGTATTTGTATGAACTTGCATGGAATGGTGTCTATGAAAGAATGAAGCAAGCTGTACAATAACATATACAGCATAAACCAATTATGTTAACCACAGATGCATGCTCAAAACACTATTAAATATTGATGAACATTTTTAGATATATTTCTGGAGAGTCACACAGCAACTTGCTAGTACTGGTTACCTCTGTGGAAGAAACTACAGTTGCAGTGGGAAGGTAATCAAAAGGGACTGGACTCAACCATGACATTAAAGAAGATATTCATGCATATATAATATGAAATCGTTTTTTAAAAGGATAAATTACAAATTAGTTTTTTAAAAAAATCTACCCACAATCTCATCAAGAGGAAAAAGTCTAGAAGAATTTTTTTTAAAATGCCCATAATTCTACTACTGAAATGTAATCAAGGTTACTTATTGCTTATAACTTGCTTTTGTCAGGTTTTCCCATCAGTAAATATAATAGACCTAACCAATATCTTAAAAAGACAGCCATATCCACCCCTATCAGGTCATATCCACCCCTATCAGGAGTGCAGACCAGCCACAAAGCAAGTTTTATTTTTGGTTAGAATTATATCAACAGAAGGCCCATTGTCACAATCCCATTGGAAGGGACAGTGATCAAAAGTCACAGTTGTGTTGTAAAGTCTATTTGTTATTTCTTGGTTAACAAAGCTTATTTAGCAAAGCCTTTCAAAACATGAGAAGGCAAAACAAAAAATGAAATGGGTGAAGAGATGGAACCGTTATGGTGACCTGAAGGGCTGGTGCCTCAGGAGGGCTGTGACTGCCCTCTAGGGGTGAAAGACTCACTTTGCACACAGAGCTGCGCAAGGCACTAACAAGCGTAATCTCAGAAACTCTATCCCTCTCCCCATAACGTGACCTCGAATCTGTTGTTGTTGGTCATCATCACTGCTTTTATTATGTAATTGCTGTCTATTTTTCCGTTTCTCCTCTTGGTCTGTGGATGAGTTGTAGACAGTAGCTACTTTCATTGACAAAATGTTCCTTTCAGCTTTGCCTTCCTCTATTTAAAGTTCACCAAAGGCAAAAGACGCATGTGGCATCTAGGCTGGAAAATGCAACTCAGACGGCATCCTGGGAGGGCCCTCACTCAGTGGTTTTACGGGGGCGAAGGGAGGCAGGAGGGAAGTGCTGAAAGAAAATACTTTCCAAAATATTTACCAGACAAAGAAAAGAACTAGGCTTGTGACCAAGACATTCCAAGGAGACACCCTTAGACATCAGCAATTTTCCAGGCCCGCTCCCCAGAAAGGTAGAAATGGCCAATTTCCACCCCCTCAACAGCCCTGCTCATACTTCTTCTGAAAATAAACACGACTAGAGCCAGGAGACACCTCCCCAAACTGGTCATAATTCAGAAAGAGACTCTGCCTTCGCTTGCAGGGGAGTGCACAGAGGACATTTTGGAGCCAGGGTTCTTGGAAAGAACATAACTATAGTTATCTCCTTTGGCTCAGCCAAAGGCTGTGTGAGCCATTCTTCTCCCAGCGTAGTTTTGAGAAAGAAAGACAACGAGAAGCGTGGCCCAAATAATTGAAGGAAGTCATCCCTACTATTCCTTTTCTTTTTTCTTTTTGAACAGAGTCTCGCTTTGTCACCCAGGCTGCAGTGGCACAATCTCAGTTCACTGCAACCTCCACCTCCCGGGTTCAAGTGATCCTCGTGCCTCAGGTGCCTGAGTAGCTGGGATTACAGGCGCCTGCCACCACGCCCAGCTAATTTTTGTATTTTTAGTACAGACGGGGTTTTGCTGTGTTGCCCAGGCTGGTCTCAAACTCCTGACCTCAGGTGATCCACCCACTTCGGCCTCCAAAGTGTTGAGATTACAGGTGTGAGCCACCACACCTGGCCTATTATTTCTTTTCTTTCTGAAGAGAAGGTCTTACAGGCTGAACCCCTTACTTATGTATTGTCTGGTTTATATTCAACTGAGCTTGGAGCTTTTCCCAAAGCCTCCCATGTGGCCAGGACCCTCTTTTCCAGTCTGCCACAAACCTTGCAGCCTGAGGGACCTCTGACACTGCAAGTCAAAAGCCACATTCCTCCTTCCTATAACATCCTTCCATGGCCTGGGTGTGCCTCCTCTATCTGTGTGACTAACAAGGCTCACCTATGATCTTGTCCCCATGATCAGGCCAACGTCTTCAACCTTGGGCAAATGTACCTTGTTCGTTGCCATGTTCATGCATTTGCCTACAAAATAACTCTTGCCTAGAATGTCACCTCTCATCTCCCCTCCCATCTATTTAAAGTCTACCTGACCTGCAAGATCCAATTTTAGTTAGTCGTCTGTGTGACGCCTACTCCAGTCCTCCTTCAGTTTCCTTCTCAACACTCCATTATTGCAATACATTGGGACGATAGCTCCCTTTTATTGTGGGCCTGTGAGATATACTCTGCATACCTCACCTGATTTAATAGTATTGAATACTAGTACCCTATTATAGGTGCCTTATGTAGTACATACTATATAAGTCACTATTATTATGTCCAGCATACAGATGAGAAAACTTGAGTGTCAGAGATGTTAAGTAACTGATCTAAGGTCACACAGCTAGCTATCAAGATTCTCTGATACCTGCTCCTGCCTCCCTCTCAACCCTCATCCTGTACCACTTTGCCTCTTAATCTCTGTACTCTCATCACACTGGCTTTGTTTTTGTTTGGGACAGGATCTCACTCTGTTGCTTGGGCTGGAGTGCAGTGGTGAGATCATGGCTCACTGCAACCTCCACTTTCTGGGCTCACGCAATCCTCCCACCTAAGCCTCCCAGGGAGCTGGGACTACAGGTGTGTACCACCATGCCCCCTTACTTTTTTTTTTTTTTTTTTGTATTTTTAGTAGAGATGGGGTTTCACCATATTGCCCAGGCTGGTCTGGAATTCCTAGGCTCAGATTGGTCTGACTGCCTCAGCCTCCCAAAGTGCTGGGATTAGAGATGTGAGCCACTGTGCCCAGCCTTGTTTTTTCTTTCTCAAAAAACAAATCACAAAAGTCATGCTCAGCCCCACCTCAGGAGTTTTGCACTGGTTTTTGTTTGTAATGCCTCCCCAAATTTTTGCACAACTGGCTCTTGCTTTTCATCACGTCACCTCCTAGATCCTGTCCTAGTCCACCCTGTCTAAAACTGACGCCAAGTTTTTTTTTTGTTTGTTTGTTTCTTTGAGATGGAGCCTGGGTAGGCTAGAGTGCAGTGGTGTGATCTCGACTCACTGAAACCTCCACCTCCTGGGTTCACTCCATTCTCCTGCCGAGTAGCTGGGACTACAGGCGCCCGCCACAATGCCCGGCTAATTTTTTGTGTTTTGGGTAGAGACGGGGTTTCACTGGGCTAGCCAGGATGGTCTCGATCTCCTGATCTCGTGATCCGCCCGCCTCGGCTTCCCAAAGTGCTGAGATTACAGGCGTGAGCCACAGCACCCGGCCAACCCCAAGTTTTCTTTTATGTTCTTTTATGTTCTTCAACGCACTTATACTTGCTGATATGCCTTTGATTTATCTGTTTGTTTACTTGTTATGCTAGACTATACCATTGCAATATGAGCTCCATAAAAGCAGGGGCCTTGTCTGTGTTACTCCTAGTTGAATCCTTGTGATCTAGAACAACACTTGGCATTGAGTGGGCATTCAAAAAATACTTTATTTTCTATTTTTAGAGATGGGGTCTTGCTCTATTTCCTAGGTGTGCAGTCGCATGATCATAAGCTCACTGTAGCCTTGAACTCCTAGGCTCACGCAGTCCTCCCACCTCAGCCTCAGCCCCCTGAGTGGCTAGGACTAGAGTTTCACATCACCACACCTGGCTGATTTTTAATTTTATTTTTTTTTTGGGTAGAGATGGGGTCTCACTGTGTTGTCTAGGCTGGTCTTGAACTCCTGGCCTCACGCAATACTCCCTCCCTTGGTCTCCAAAGTGCTGGGATTACAGGTGTGAGCCACTCTTAATGTAAATATATATATATTTGAGACAACATCTCACTCTGTTGCCCAGGCTGGACGGCAGTAGTGCCATCGTCATAGCTCACTGCAGCCTCCACCTCCTGGGCTCAAGTTGTCCTCCCACCTCAGCCTCCCGAGTAGCTGGGACTACAGATGTGTGTCACCATGCCTGGCTGATACTTTTTGTTTTTATTTTTGTAGAGATGGGGTCTCCCTATGTTGCCTAGGTGGCTCTGAAACTCCTGGACTCAAGGGATCTGCCCATCTCGGCCCTCCAAAGTGCGGGGATTATAAGTGTGAACTATCACACTCAGCCAATATTTTTTCAATGAATAAATTACTCCAATATTCATGTTGTTAACCCCTATTCTATGTGACCTCTGCCTAAATTATAGTGCTTATAGCAGTTACAATTTATACCACATAACCTAGCCATTGTATATTTATGGCTTTATGTCTTATACTGTTTGCTGTGATTTCATCCACATTTGGAGTCAGCCTATATTCGTGGGTGTTCAATCACTGATTCGCAGGAGTTGGTGCTGGCTATGGACATCGGCATTTCCCATTTCATCCAGTAGAGAGGACAGGTCATACAGAACCTCTCAAATGGTAGCTGTTGAGTGATTCAGAGTGAGGTGAGAGATGTCTAGTGTACTCTCGTCTGCCTTGTCGATCCTCTTTGGGAAATATCCTCAGTCCAGAATCAAAGTTTTCAGGTTATTCTACTCCTCCTGATAATTCAGCTGCCTGGTTTTTGCCCAGCGCAAGTCCTGAGCCTGCTGGCATATCCTGGAGGTCCTAGACTCACAGCCCACGCAGGCTGAGAATGATCAGAAGCTACAAGATGTTAAAAGCAAATTAACTCTTTCTTGAGATGATTTTCCACCTGATTAAACTGAAGAACTGAAAAACATTTAAATTGGCAGCATTATGAAAAGAATGCTGGGTGGTTGGCCAACATATTTTATGTCTGGAACACATCTTCTTGCATTTTAATATTTAAGGAGCTCTTTGGAAATTATCTGCAGAAAGAGGAAGGATTCCTCTGATAATGTATCGGGCTGCATATACTGTGGCAAATTGGGCTGCCATAAAAAAGACAGATACACACACACACACAGACACACACACACACAGACACACACACACAGAGAAAAGAGCTAGTAAGTCCAAACACATTTGCTTAGAGTGTTAAATCCCCATGAATTTATTTTTATTTACCTGCCTTGTTTTGGGGAGCATATATATTGTTGACAAATATATACAACATTCAACAACTTAGCATAAAAGGCAAAAGGAAAAAAAGAAAAAGAAAAAGATAGTTGAGAAGGCAACATAAAATGGACCTAAGTGGTAGTTTAAAAGTTCATTCCATATTAAACCATATACATGTTTTTTGAGTGGGCCACAAATTTGCCTTTAAGCTCTCTTGCCACCAACACCAACACATCAACTCAGTTTCAAGATGTGAGTTAATATTTAGTATTTCTATCACTGATATATAAGATAATTAGCAAGCACAATCACATTCAAAGACATGAGAAGATACACTGTAATCAGGAATAACAAACTCATTACTACAAATTTCTAAAACACTTGGAACAATATTTTGAGTTCCTAAAATGGTCAGTATCCCTTTTCTTCTCCCTTTGCAATAGTCCTAGGAGAAAAATCGCATATTAAAAAACCTTTAGCTAAGCAGGACATGTTCTGAATCCTGGAGGACTTATTTCCTTTTTTGTTAATCATGGATGACAGCAAGTAGATAGCCCAGGCAAAAGGTAAAGCAACTAAAACTATTAAAAGACTTACGTGTCATCTATGAATGTTATTCCAAAATACTCCTTTTCTTTCAGGTTGAAATGTGAAGCCACTAGGTCCAGCAACTCTCTTGCTAAAAGTTTGGGCTGTCAAAATAAAAATCTGGTTAGAAGCAATTTGGTTGCCTCTCTCTTACTGCTACCATCTTCCTCTGCCCTAAACAGTTTAAAGCAGCTTTTGTTTATTTGTTTGTTTGTTTATTAGCTGCCCTTGTTTGTGGATTAGGTTGATGTACTATAGACAATTCTTTAAGAATTGTGGGAAGGGGAAGAGATGGGAATAGGAATATCAATGAGACTATCGTTTTCATGTGTTTACAGTTCACTCAAGTACTTTACATTTCCCCTCTAAGGTGCACTTACTAAGATGTTTTGGAAAAAAATACTCTTTTATATGTAACATGGTGCTAATGCCCAAGACAAAGAATATTAAACACCTTGCTGCCTGGTTATCTGTGATATATAAAAGATTGCGGGAATCATTTTGCTTGTTGGTGGCCAGTTGAAGAAGCCCAAGACTCAAAGTTGTGGGGCTGCTGATGAAAATATTAATAATAATAATAGTTTCCATGTATTATGCTGAACTTATGTCCATTGTCATTTAATCCTTATAATGAGCTATGAGGTAGGCCTTTTATTTCCATTTTATAAATGAGTCAACCAAGGCCCAGAGTGGTTAAGCACCTTGCTTGATGTTACACTGTTAGTAAGGGCAGGGATCTGAACCTAGTCTGTCTCCTTCTAAAGCCTAAGCTTTTCCTTCCTAAGATAGAGAAACTGTACCCATTCCACACATCAACATCAACAGTAACGAGCACCTAGTTAGAAGAAGGATATAATCTATAAGCTTTTGGGAAGCTCTGGATCTGCTGAGAAGAAGCATGGGCTTGGAACCAGCCAGAATGCCTGGAGTGATAATTGATGCTGGATTTGGAGGGACTGGGGAAGAAAAGGGGAATGCTTGCAGGAGGGCACTCTGGATGGATTCTTTCTGAACTTTGAGTCAAACAGCTTAGGGTATATTATGATGGCTGTTGGGGATAAAAGTGGACACGATTTAAAGAAAAAAAAAGAAGAAAAGAAACAGGCAGACATCTAGACTAAAGGTCTACTTGGGCAAAGCTACTGTTGACTGTCTTATTTCACTCTAATTGAAGCCTACGCATAGTGGGCTAGGGACAGGCCTCAGAAGAGAAAAGAATTTAGGTTTGGTTAGAGGAGAAAATTCTAGGCTAGCTGTAGGTGTGGCCTGTCCGCAGGGACTTTCACAATTTTTAAAGACTCTTGGTCCAGAGTGTTGGGTAAATAGAAAGAGAAGCATCAACAATTGAAATATCATCAGTTGGCTGGGAGCAGTGGCTCACGCCTATAATCCCAGCATCTTGGGAAGCTGAGGAGGGTGGATCACTTGAGGTCAGGAGTTCGAGGCCAGCCTGACCAACATGGTGAAACCCTGTCTCTACTAAAAATACAAAAATTAGCCAGGCGAGGTGGCGGTGGCCTGCAGTCCCAGCTACTCAAGACGTTGAGGCAGGAGAATCACTTGAACCCGGCAGGCAGAGGTTGCAGTGAGCTGAGATTGTGCTACTGCATTCCAGCCTGGGCAACAGAGCAACACTCTGTCTGAAAAAAAAAAAGTGATTATATATATAAAATCACTTATATAGTGCCATGTATTTTACAAAGAGATTTCACTCACATATATAATCTAGCTTGATTTTTAACCATAATTCTTCTGAGAAGCCTAGGCAGTTCACAGTTGATGAAACTGGGTATTTCACTTGCACAACGCCATGTAGCTGGACAGTGGCAGAATACAGATTCTCACCTCACAATAATCCTTTCAGGAAGTACTACAGTTCCCAATTTGCCGACAAGAGGTCAGAGAAGTAATGTCAATTTCCCAGAGTCACAGAGCTATTAAGTGTCAAGCTGAGATTGGAACCTAAGTGTCTCTGAATCCATGTCACCAGGCTATAATTACTCTAACGTATAGACCAAATTTTCTGACTTTGAAGATGCTTTTTTCCCGCTTGATCAATTCTGAGTCATTGGCTTTGAGGCAAAGATAACGGAGAAGACTGAATACAGACTAAGAGGCTCAGAGAGGGAACGAGGATGAGTTGTCCCTGTGTGGGCAAAGCCTACCTGGGCAAGACTTATCTGTGTAACACCCACTTGGGCAACACCTACCCGGGCAAAACCTATCTGGGCAACGCCCATGTGGGCAACACCTACCTGAACCAGCAGCTCCAGTCTCCTATCATCCAGGAGGTGCACCTGGCAGTGCCTGCCTTCTGTCATCTGCAGATACAAGACAGCAAGAGTGGTGTCAGGGCCACGGCTGGCAAGAAAACCTTTGGACTCATTGTGTCATTTATTTTATATGAGATGTTCTCAGCCTAAAAATGGCTTTAGTTGAGTTAATAAACAGGCTTGGCCAGAAACAGATTTATTATATGGGAGTAACTGCATTTAAAAGAAGAACAAATTAGCACAGGCTAGTCAATATATTGCAAAAATAATGTCCATACAGTCCACCAAGTTCAAACAATGCACACAAAATTATTCTATGTAAAGTAGGTCTCCATCCCAGAGGAAACAACTATATTTTTCCTGGAATTAATGTTTTATTAAAAAAAAGAAAAAAAAAAAAAGAACTCCTCTCCATCCCAGAGGAAACTATTATATTTTTCCTGGAATTAATGTTTTATTCAAAAAAAAAAAAAAAGCCAGCTGGGCACAGTGGGTCACGCCTGTAATCCTAGCACTTCGGGAGGCAGAGGCAGGCAGATCGCTTGAGGCCAGGAGTTTGAGACCAGCCTGGGCAACACAGTGAAACCCTGTCTCTACTAAAACTACAAAAAAATAGCCAGGCATGTGGTGCACACCTGTAATCCCAGCTATTCAGTAGGCTAAGGCATGAGGATTTGCTTGAACCTGGGCAGTGGAGTTTGCAGTGAGCTGAGATCATGCCACTACACTACAGCTTGAGTGACACAGTGAGACTCTGTCCCAAAAAAGAAAAAAAAAAAAAGCCTTTATTCAGCTGGGCACAGTGGCTCATGTCTGTAATCCCACACTTTGGGGGGCCAATCAGGCCAATCAGGGTGGATCACTTGAGGCCAGGAGTTTGAGACCAGCCTGGCCAACATAGTGAAACCCCTTTCTACAAAAAATACAAAAATTAGCCTGGTGCAGTGGTATATGCCTGTAGTCCCAGCTACTCAGAAGGCTGAGTTGGAAGAATCACTTTGGCCTGGGAGGTTGAGGCTGCAGTAAGCTGAGATTGTACTACTGTACTCCAGCCTGGGTGACAGAGAGAGACCTTTTCCAAAAAAAGAAAAAAATGTATTTATTCATTGGTGTGTTTAACGTCTCTCTGGGCATGGTAGCATGCACCTACAGTCCCAGCTACTAAAGAGGCTGAGGTGAGAGGATCGGGTTGAGGCCAGGAGTTCAAGACTGTAGTGAGCCAGGATCACACCTTTGCATAGCCACTGCATGCAAGCCTGTGGGCAACATAGACCTCATCTCTTAAAATAAAAATGAAAAGTCTTCATTTTGGAAACTCTCCCCCTACTTTTAGTCCACCAACATTGTTTACTATCACCACCATAGTTAAGAACAGTTAAGATACATAGTTAAGAACAGTTTGATATATACATTTTTGATTATATTTAGTTTTTTATTATTCAGAATTGCAATACTAAAATAACTTTGTAAAATACTTAATGCACAGAATGCCAACATACTCCTTGATTAACTCATGTTCCAAACCATTTTATCTGCAGAAATCACCATCCTGTTAGTTTAAGAATCCTCACAGACCACTTTTACATGTATTTTCAGATATATATTTACATATTAAAATATTTCATATTATTTTACTTTAGTACATATTATGTTGAATGTATTGTTTTGCAAATGAAGCACTCTTAATATTTCTGTGTGTGTAACCATCCAGAAATCTGACATATATGTGTGTAGATGTGTGTATCCGTGTATGTGTGTGTATACATATTTTTTTGTTGTTGTTGTTTCTTTCTTTTTCAATTTGAGTAGGACTAGGCTTCACTTGCTGTTTTGCCTCTTGCTTTTTACATTCAATGTTTCTTGTTGATCTTTCCAATGTCAGCACATATAGATGGACCTCATTCTTTTCAAAGACTCTATAGTATCAATCATTGTGTGGATACATGATAATGACATAAGAGACACAGGCTGTTTCCAATCTTTTGCTATCACAAGCAATGTCACCATGAACTTTGCACATCTAGCTTTGTCCACGGATGTGGAATTGCTAGGTCACTTTTGAAAAGCAGGGGCAGCATTTTGTCTCTAAGCTGTTGTACACAATGATAAGATCTAGGAACTCAGATACATATAAACCTAATTGAAAAAGAAAGTAGCCTCCATTACCAAGTACCAACAACCTATTCAGCATTGCATGAGTGTTTTATATACATTATATCTGAGCGGCACAGTTACCTTCTGGGATTAGTATTATTATCCCCATTTAACAGATAAATTGAGGCTCAGACTGGGATAAGTAACCTGTTTTCAATGTGAAAAATATGAATTATTGAATTTATGGTTTTGATCGAACTCTGCTCTAAGGGTCTGAAAACTAGCTCAGCTGGTTAGATCATGGTATTATGAAGATGTGGCCCACAGGAACTACTGAGGTAGTGCTAAGAGGTGAGTGAGTAAGCTTTACTTTGTCTCATGGCCTCAGCCTATGTCCTTAATTCTGCAAAGCCAAGGTCAAATATACACCTTGGGTGGCAAGGGGAAAGGCAGCAAGTCTTTATTAGTCTAGGCACTGAGCTGGGCTATTTACATGCATTATAAAGCTCTGCAAAAATTTATAACATATGAAATGGCAACATCCCCATTTTACAGACAGGAGATTGAGGTACAGAGTTTATGGTAATTTACTCAAAATTACCTAGGCAAGAAAACAGTCAAGTCAAGATTTGAATTAATGTCTAACTTAAAAAAACAAAAGCCATCTTTTTTTCTACTTTTCTATACCAGAGGAGGAAATAATTAAGAGAGAAATAAATAAATATGTCAGTGTTTCTATACCAGAGGAGGATATAATTAAGAGAGAAATAAATAAATATGTCAGTTTAAATCACTTTACTTCTTCTGTAAAACAACCTTCGAAAGCTAATCCTAGGTGTATGCCCTACAGAAAGATATAATAAAATAATGCTCAAAAGATCACACAGTATGAACCGATTAAGGAATATGTCATAATTGGGAAAATATTTAAAGCTACTCTGTTGTCCCATAATCCAAATAAGTTTATTTCCTGACTTTAAAAAATCAGGCTGGGCTCACACTTGTAATCTCGGCACTTTGGGAGGCCAAGGCCGGTGGATGATCTGAGTTCAGGAGTTTGAGACCAGTCTGGCCAACATAGTGAAATCCTGTCTCTACTAAAAGTACAAAAAATTAGCCAGGCATGGTGGCAGGTGCCTGTAATCCCAGCTACTTGGGAGGCTGAGCCGAGATCGCATAACTGCGCTCCAGCCTGGGCAACAAGAGCAAAACTCCGTCTCAAAAAAAAAAAAAAAAAAATCATCTTTTTTGCCTTTCCATTTTGCTTTGGACCTCCCTCATATTAGTCAATATTCCTTTTAGCAACAGATAATTTTTATTCTAGACTATTCAACTGTAGATATCTTTTTGATGCACTTAACCATTTCATGACAAACTTGGGCGTTGGTAGCCAGGTTGTACTTGGTCCTGCCCCTTTGGCCTCAGTTGATCGGGCAAGGGATAGATACCTGACTCAAGCTGGGCTAATCAGAACCTCGGTCCAGGGAATCTGGAATTGGGTCTGAGAGGATAAAAACTTGAGTGTTTATGGGCAGCCATTGTTTGTGTGTGTATGGAGAAAAGGAAAGCCAACTGCAGAAAGAATGAAGGAGACAAGTAGCTAGAAGGAGGCAAGAGAGTTGGGCGCGGTGGCTAGCACCTGAAATCCCAGCACTTTGGGAGGTCAAGGCAGGAGGATCACTTGAGGTCAGAAGTTCGAAACCAGCCTGACCAACATGGTGAAAGCTTGTCTCTACTAAAAAATACAAAAATTAGCTGGGTGTGGTGGTGTGCATCTGTAATCCTAGATACTTGGGAGGCTGAGGCAGGAGAATTGCTTGAACCCAGGAGGTGGAGATTGCAGTGAGCTAAGATTGTGCCTCCCCTGCACTCTAGCCTGGGTGACAGAGCAAGACTCAATCTCAAAAAAAAAAAAAGGAGGCAAGAGAAATCATGTGACCTAAGAAGAAAAGCTTAAGACTTATTGTCAGGGTTCCTAATGTTTTTCAGTCACTTAGAGTCCTTTTCTTTCCCTCTCTTAAGCCAAGAGGGAGGATTCTGCTTTATTTATTTATTTTTGAGACAGAGTCTCACTCTGTCACCCAGGCTGGAATGCAGTGGCACAAACATGGCTCACTTCAGCCTCGACCTCCTGGGCTCAAGTGATCCTCCTGCCTCCACCTCCTGAGTAGCTGGGACTATGGGTACATACCATCATGCCTGGCTAATTTTTATATTTTCTTTGCAGAGACGGGGTCTCACTATCTTGCCTATGCTGATCTGGAACTCCTGGGCTCAAGCGGCCTGCCCGCCTTGGACTTCCGAAGTGTTGGAATTACAGATGTGAGCCATAGTGCCCAGCCGGATTCTGCTTCTTGCAACTAAAGGCATCTTCATAAGACTCCACAAGTTTCTGTGTCAAAACCAAAGCAAAAGGGTTCCAAAGCATAGACTCTCCAAATGATGTCATCAATATGAGAAGGTCATCTACTCATAATCACTGAGGCTCCCATTGGTGACAATACACCAACCAAGAGAGGCTGACATCTGGGGAGGGGCATGAACAAACACCTGAGGGTTTGGTGGAACACCACACGGGGCAGGCTGGAGAGGTGAGCACAGATGAACTAGAGAGAAAAACACCAGGGTTACATGTCCACACAGCACACATGGTGTTCAATATTCACCGAGCTCTTTCCTCTGTGGAAAGATGGCTCTGCTGATAGGTTCATCACAACAGTGCTTATGAATAAATATTAGTTGGTAATATTAGAAATCAGGTAATGCCACATAATTTAAAAATCCAGTTTGACAACTTCTTTTGACAAATGGTAAGACCTGGAAATTCTGGGCTTGATTTCCTCCATGGCAACATTTGGCCAAAGCAGGGCAGAGTAGTTCCTTATTCCGATGAGGTTTGTGGTCTCTGGTTCACCCAAATGTATGTATGACCAGCCAGGCTCCTGGGAGTGAGTTCTGTCATCTGACTGAGCAAACCTTGATTTAAGTGGTGCCAGCGAAGAGACACAACCAACACAAACAGAAACCCTGCTGTGGACCAGGCAAAGTGCTTGACATTTAACACTCATGAATGTATAGAATTTCAACCTCTACACAAACTTATCAAGGGGGCATCCTCATTTTAACCACCAGGAAATGAAGGCCTGAGAAGTGATGTAACTTGCACAGGAGTTCTAATGCAGTTACACTCTGGATCGAAAGCGTAGTTTATCTCTTACTAGCTGTGTTACCTTAGAGAAGTTACCTGACCTTTCTGAACCTCATAAGAAATGTCCTGACAGCATTTAATCTGAAACTCTGAGAATAAAATCAGCCACTTCTGAGGCCCACAATTACTGTAGTCCCCATTTGTTTGAAAACCAACAGCTACGCTTTTCTGTAATCTATATATTTTCCCATTTAAAAAAACACACATTTTTAACGGGAGGAATATTACTGACCCATTTTAAAGAAGATAAATAACAGGTAAAGTTAACACGTCACTTAACAAGCATACGGCAGAAAAATTCTCCAAAGCTGCTATAGGGGAAATAAAGAAAGAGAAGGACCCACTGGTTTCTGAGTGTCTTCTGCGTGCCTGGCACCCAGCGAGGCGCTTTAATTACACCAGTAATACCACTAATAGGCACTTTCTATATTCCAGGTATTGCACTAAGCACTTTACATAATCAGTTCTCATGATGCTTACATGAGGTGGGTGCTCTTAGCACTCCAACGGATGTTAGAGAAATAATAAATAACAAGATTCATAAGTGGCAGAACCAGACCCAAATTCAAAGCCCAAAGCACTCAACCACTTAGCAATACAGATGGTACTACACACACTGTAAAGTGACAAACGGTGAGAAAACTTCCCATGCAGCCCATTTTCAATGGATCAGATGAGTGGGTACAAAAACAAAGAATCATGAAGCAGGCATGAAAACTCACTTGACTTCCAGAAAAAAATAATTTGAATAGAAGTAGTTAGAACTGCGGAATAGATAAATAGAAAGCATCTTAGAAGTTATCTATGAACCACTGCTTATTTGAAACATGTGGAAACTAAGGAATGGATGTGCCCAAAGCCATACAGCTAGTTAATGCCGGACCTGGGCTTAAAACTCAGGACTCTGACTCCCAGGCCAGAGTGTAAGTGACCTGAACAAGGTTACTCACATAATAAATACCATATTATTCAAATGAACTTTTTCCCCAACATGTCAATTAAAATTTCTTTTTAAATTATAACAATGAACAGAAAAAAATAAAATCCTAACTGGGAATTTTAAATTTATCTTAAAACCTGACCTGCGCCAGGTGTGTTGGCTCACGCTTATAATCTCGGCAACTTGGGAGGCTGAGGCGGGAGCACTGTTGGAGCCCAGGAGTTTGAGACCTGCCTGGGCAACATAGTGAGAACGCATCTCTACAAAAAATTTAAAAATTAACCGGGCATTGTGGTGTGTGCCTGTAGTCCCAGCTACTTGGGAAGCTGAGGCGGGAGGATCACTGGAGCCCAGCAGCAGTTCAAGACTAGCTTGGGAAATGCAGCAAGATCCTATCTCTAAAGACAAAAACCAAAAAAAACAAAAAACAAAAAAAGAAAACAGGAGTTATATTTGAAGAGAGCTGTACGTGGAGCACAATGATTATATTTACAAACACAGGATCATTTCTGAACCCCCAGAGACTATCAGAATAGTTTCAGAATTGACCCCTATCTAGTGGCAGCTAATAGGAGCAACGCTTCAGATGAAATAAAAAACATATTTTAAAAACGATCTCTTTGGAAAGCTTCTCTTCACATCCACTCTGACTGGATCCCCTTCCCACTACCTTCTCCTCTCATTGAACCCCAGGAATTCGAAGGCAATTACATGTGTTGGATAAAAACTCCCACCTCGGTCTCCAGCTGGCCTGTGTTTGCTCCCCAGCTGATAATACTCAGTCCTCAGAGTGCAAGTGCTGATTACTGGTGGAAAGACTTTGTCCATCTGGTCAGTGGTTAAATGAGGAAGATCAGAAGGGAAGTGAGAATTGGCTATAAGCCAGAACTCTGGTTTCAAGGAGGGACCTGATGCGACAGCCCATAATGGGTTTCAAGTCTATATGAGAACACTCCCCCAACCTGGCCCCCAATCCCACTCCCTGGTTTAGGAGATGAGAGAGGAGAGTGGGTTGGTAAGAAACCAAAAGGCAATTCAAGACAGGGCAGTATGGAACCATTCATAACAACCGGGATCAGCTTAAAAGGCAACAGGAAATAGCTACACAAAAAGACCAAAATCCCAGCCTACTTTGGTTTTGCTTTAGTTGTTCTTTGGAGCAGAAACATATGAAATTGGTAAGGAAGCAGCAAGCTTTTTAAAAATTTTTTCTTCTCTCTCTCGTTCCTTTTGACCTTTTCGAAAGCCTAGTGAGAAAGGGCCTGCTTCATAAAAATGCCTCCTCAGGATTTTCTGTGCGGTCACCTTCTAGAGTGAAATCTGCCATCTGGAAGGGTGAAAACCCAGCTATCTAAGTAGGTTTCATACTTCCAAATGAGCCCTACAATGGTCCAAAACTAAGAGCTTGATTGCTTTGTTCATCACTGTCTCCGCAGGGCCTAGAACAGTGCCTGGCACATGATGAGACTATGGTATATAAATATCTGCTGAGTTAAGAAACGTATTAACTGTTCAGAACCCAGACACAGCTAACACTGAAATATATTCACAAATGATTTTTTTTTTTCCACACAGGGTCTCACTCTGTTACCCAGGCTGGAGTACAGTAGCACGACCACGACTCACTGCAGTCTTGACTTCCCCAATTTGAGTGATCCTCCCACTTCAGCCTCCCGAATAGCTGGGACTATAGGCAAGTGCCACCACACCTGGCTAATTTTTTGTACAGACGGGGATCTCACTATGTTGCCCAGGCTTGTCTTCAACCCCTAGGCTCAAGTAGTCCTCCTGCCTTGGCTTCCCAGAGTGCTGGGGTTACAGCTGTGAGCCACTGCTCACAAATGATTCTGGCTCACAAATGATTTAAACGGACAGAGCACAATCCAAAGTGAGGATGTTCCAGGCAACTCCCAAGTCCTGGCCCAGAAAAACTCACATAAAAAACACTCTTTCCACCCAGAGAACAAGGTGTGTTATTAAACTCCTCATCAGATGAGATATTCTGGAGGAACTGGAGGGCGGGAGAAGGATGTATCTAGGACGTTCTTACTTTGGGATCTATTGAGTGGATGGAGTTTTATATTTCATTCTAATGATGTCAACTCTAGCTGAACAGGGCCTCTTTATATCATCTCTGGGTGTTAACTGAATATGAGCTATTGACACTCCCGTTCAGAGAATGGCCTAGACTGACACAGATGTCTCCAAATGGAGTCAGCTGTGATTTTCCCTCAAGTTCTTTCAAGACAGTGCCTACCCTCCCAATGTGCAATCACTGGAGACTTCTTTTGTAAGTGTCAATAAATGATTCTCCTAGCTTCTAGCAAACACTTACTACATGTCACACGAGTATGGAGTGCTTCACATGTGCAGTGACTTCTTTCATGCTGCCAACAACCCTATCAGGGAGAGTCATTGTTTAGATTTCTCTCTCTCTTTTTTTTTTTTTTTGAGATGGGGTTTTGCTTTGTTGCCCAGGCTGGAGTACAGTGCCATGAACATGACTCACTGCAGCCTCGACCTCCTGGGCTCAAGCAGTCCTCCCACCTCAGGCTTCTGAGTAGCTGGGACCACAGGCATGCGCCACCATGCCTGGGTAACTTTTTCTATTTTTTTTTTTTTTTTTTTTTTGTAGAGATGGGGTCTTGCTTTATTGCCCAGGCTGGTCTCGAACCCCTGGACTCAAGCAATTTTCCCATGTAGGCCTCTCGAAGTGCTGGGGTTACGGGCATGAGATTTCTGTTTGGATTTCATAGATGACCAAACTGAAGTGCAGAGAGGTTAAGTGGTGCCTGGTCATACAGTGATAAAGTTGGGTAGAATCTCAGGTTCTATCAGTCGTACCAAAGTAGGACTCCTGTGCATCTCTTGAAGGTTCACTGGAAGTGGAGAAGGAAAAAGACAATGAGGGAGGAAGAAAAGCAGGCAGTGTAAAAGAAGCAAAGGAGGAAAGGAAACTGAACGAGGGAAAAGGGGAGGAATGACAAAGAAGAGGAGAATTCAGTTTGCCAAAGCTGAAATTCAGTAATTGAGTAATGTGCCTTAAGAGAAATGCAAACAAAAATAATAGCTGCTGACTGTGTGCCTGATAACTATCCCAAATCCTTTCATTCATACACAAGGGTCATTATGGCCAGGCATGGTGGCTCACGCCTGTAATCCCGGCACTTTGGGAGGCCGAGGTGGGCGGATCACCTGAGGTCAGGAATTTGAGACCAGCGTGGCCAACATGGTGAAACCCCATCTCTACTAAAAATACAAAAGAATTAGCCGGGTGCAGTAGCGCATGCCTGTAATCCCAGCTACTTGGGAGGCTGAGGCAGGAGAATTGCTTGAACCGAGGGGGTGGAGGTTGCAGTGAGCCGAGGTCGCACCACTGCACTCCAGCCTGGGTGACAGAGCAAGACTCCGTCTCAAAACAAAACAAACAGAAAAGAAACCAAAACAAAACAAAATACCAAACAACTCCCTCCCTCTCTCTCTCTCTCTCTCTCTCTCTCTATATATATATATATATGCCTTTTAAATGAATTTTCATAACAACTCTGTAAGGTGGATTCCATTACTACCTTCATTTTATGGATGAGAAAATTGAGGCTCAGAAAAGGTACATGGCTGACCCACCCTACGAGGTAATAGGGCCAGGAAGAGGCAGAGTAGGATGTAAACCTAGGTGTTCTGACTCCAGAAGCCATGATCTTAAGGGCTATATTGCTTCTGTACAAAGTGTTTCCTATCTCATACATCCTACATATTAAATCACATGTAGCTTAGGTACTTAATGTATCACCTTGATTGCAAAGCCTAACACTGCTCTGAAAAGCTTGATCTAGACTCACCAAACCAGAGTTAGCTGGTTCAGGCCACTGTCTCAAAGCAAGGCCAGAAGAGGAGCAAGGTTTTACAATCACCATCCCTTGGCTACTTCCTGGCCCCACGCTGATGGAATATGGGCAGCTGCTAAAAATGGTGTCTATGTTTGCTATTGATCTTCCTTGGGCAGTCAGGATGGAATTAATCTTCACTTGTTGGGATGCTTCCATGGCTGTCATGCTTATGTAAACACTCAGGGTACAGGAAGATATTTGTCAGTTGTGTGGCCTCCTGGACTTGACTCCATATTACTCTGGGCTTAAGATGTAGCCTAGCACACATGTAATTAATTCAATGTGGAAAAGCTCTGGATTATGTGTTTATTCATTCACTTAACCAATATGTGCTGAGCACTCTCTAAGTGCAAGCACTGTTCTTGGTACTAATATATAACAGCTGATAAGACTGAAAGGGCATTATCTCTGGAGCTTGTCCTACAGTTCTCAACCTCATTGGTATTTGCAGCCAGATAACTCATTATCATGGAGCACAGTCCTGGGCACCATAGGGTGCTAAATAGCACCCCTGATCTCTACCCACTAGATGTCAGTAGATCCTCCCCCATATGTCTCCAGACCTTGCCAAATGTCCCTCGGGGTGCAAAATCATCTCTTTTAGAACAACTGCTTTAGAGGTGAGGCAAAGAAAAGAAACTATTAACAATTAAACAAATACGATATTTTCAGATAATAAGGGCTCTGAAGTAGATAAACTGGCAAGAGAATTGAGTTCTAAGCATGTGCAAAACTCACTTCTCTTTACCTAGGAAGCACAAGAAATGAGGAAACTGATGGAGAAGGCCAGGTGCGGTGGTTCCCTCCTGTAATCTTAATGTTTTGGAAGGCTGAGGCGGGGGAGATTGCCTGAGCCCAGGAGTTTGAGATCAGCCTGGGCAACAGAGTGAGACCCTGTCTCTACAAAAAGTTAGCCTGGCGTGTACCTGTCATCCTATCTACTTGAGAGGCTGAGGCAGGAAGATCACTTGAGCTCAGGCGTTTCAAGTTGCAGTGAGCCATGACTGTGCCACTGTACTCCAGCCTGGGCAACAGTGAGACACTGTCTGAAACGGAAGGGAAGGGAAGGGGAGGGGAGGGGAGGGGAGGGACGGGAAGGGAAGACAAGGGAAGGGAAGGCAAGGGAATGGGATGGAAGGGAAGGGAAGGGAGAGAAAGAAGGAAGGGAGGAAGGAAGGAAGGAAGGAAGGAAGGAAGGAAGGAAGGAAGGAAGGAAGGAAGGAAGGA
>NW_016819951.1:2524998-2558865 GCF_001698545.2 Rhinopithecus bieti
AAAGAGAAAGAAGGAAGGAAGGAAGGAAGGAAGGAAGGAAGGAAGGAAGGAAGGAAGGAAGGAAGGAAGAAAAAGAAAGAAAGAAAGAAAGAAAGAAAGAAAGAAAGAAAGAAAGAAAGAAAGAAAGAAAGAAAGAAAGAAAGAAAGAAAGAAAGATTGAGTGAACTTATATTGGACCACTGCTCTTGATCAAGTGGCTCCCAGTAGAGACTGGAGGGCTGCTGGTGTTTTCTAAACATTTAACCGCATGCTCCTTTCTGCCTGACAGAGTTTGGGAGAAAGTAAACAAGAAAGGCTGGCCAGACAATGGACAGCCATTGTTGCAGCTCTAATGCCAACCTGGCAAGCAATTCCAGCCAGCTTCGGGCAGACATTCCCTGGGGAGGGCATTCTCATAAATGACAATCCCTTATCAGATTCTAGCCTGATCTCATAAGTCTGGTGAAAAGAAAAGCCAGGTTTTAAAGGAAGAAAGAAAAATAAAGAAGCAAAGCAACTTATTAAGCCTGGAGCTGAAGGCCATCAGGAGACACCAGCCTGGTGTCAATGAGACATGCACAGGATTTAGAGTCAGGAGGTTTGGGTTTGTGTCCCAGCCCTGCTATTTATCTAGGAGAATATCATGGTGTCTCTAAATCTCAGTTTCTGCCCCTATGAAACGCGAAGGATAAAAAATCAGTCTCATTTGGGTTTGCCTCTTGTATTAAGGCAGGTTGAACTTATTATAAACTCTACCTTAGAAGCACAGATGATAATTGTATCATCAGTAATACACCATTTATTGAGTATAGGTTAGGTGTTAGGGTCTGTGCTAACTGCTTGACATGTATTACCAGTTTACCCTTACCCTCGTGCCAAGAGTACTATTATTAGAGGAAATAATGTCTAAGCTATTGAGTACTATCCTGTTCTCCAGAAATGGTTATTTTAATTTGCTTAAGTGCTTATTTTTCCCAAGAAAAAAGTTTTCTTAGAATATTATTATTTGAGACAAGGTCTCTCTCTCTATCACCCAGGCTGGAGTACAGTGGTACAACCATAGCTCACTGTAGTTTTAGCCTCCTGGGCTCAAGCAATCCTCCCACCTCAGCCTCCCAAGTAAATGGAATTACAGGTGCACACCATCACACCTGGCTAATGAATTTTTTTTTTTTTTTTTTTTTTTTTGTAGAGACAGGGTCTCACTATGTTGCCTAGGCTAGTCTTGAACTCCTGGGCTCAAGTGATCCTCCTGCCTCAGCCTCCCATAGTGCTGGGATTACAGGCATGAGCCACCATGGCCAGCCTCTTCTACATTATTAAGACACTAAGCTGTCATATTTAAGCTGACAATCAACCCACCAGTTAAACCCTGGAGAGACCCAAAAACCTAATAGCTGGGGATTCATTTAATCTTATTTTACTAGTGATAATCAACAGACTAAACTACAACCACCATTTTTAGCTGTCTGTATGTCCAAAGCTGGGGAAGGAAGGTGGTAAACTCTAACACCTTATTTGATTGTGACCAGTCACGTCTTGGGCAAGGATACCTTTGTTCTTACCTACATAAAATGCAAGTTAATGTGTGTTGATGGCTTTGTCTATGTCATTGGCTTTTACATACATTTTCTCCATTGAGCTCTCAAACCTACCCTGTGAAGCAGATAATTTCCACAATCTCAGATTCCAGGAGGTTGAGAATAACTTGTCTGAGGTCCCACAGTTTATAAGGCGCTGGGCCAAGCTCAAAAAGGTGCTCAACAAACAACATGAGAGGGAAAATTCAGGGCATATAGCTACATGGAAGAAACTGCAGTGAAAAGCAAGATTCTCTTTACATTCTGACTGTGCTTTTCCAATTAGAAACTCATATTAGGCACCAAGAAGAGACTGTCAAATGTTTATTTTCAGAAAAACATGCAGGATATTTCTGCTGTTCCTCTCCCGAAAGAAACAGCCTCGTTGCTTAAAACCAGTTGTTAGGCTGTATTTTTAGACGTCATGGTACAGTATCAATGAGTCAAAAAAAAAAACAAAAAACAAAAAAAAGGGAGGGCACAGATACTGTAAACAGGAAAAGTCACAAAAATGGAACCAAGAAAAGCTGAGAGCACAGCCTGTGGGTTGGGGGCGGGGGGATTTTCATTTTCATCTGCAGTTCAGGTTAACCAGAAATGAAAGTTCTCCAGTTGCCTTGTAGAAAATGGAAATTTTGGCTTCAGTGATTATGCAAGTAGCAGACACCCTGTGGTCTAGAAACTTTTTGCTTTGCCAACTGTCAGTTTTCTCTTTTCCCGTGAAAAACAACCTGTAGTAAGGAGCAAAAAAGTACTGTGTCTTTCAGAAACGTTGAAGTCTCAAGTGTAACTTGTGTGAAGAGCTATTGAAAATAAACTGCAGTACTTGTAATTTAAAGATATTCTAGGTATTGTCTATTCATGGTATAATACATTTGGAAATCCTGGGCTCAATGGAAGCCACTCACAAAGCAAACAAATCACATATTTAGTCCTGAGAACCTAAGAATTAGCAAAAATTAATTAGAAAATCAGAATCAAATTTACATTAATTTTGGAGTACATGCTTACTGTCAGAGTTTTCATGTTTCAATTTTTCATCAACCCTGTTAGAATGTCTCTGATTTATGCTTTTCCAAGTCTCTTTATTTTTTGTGACTTGTGTATAGGTAGAGGCTGATATAAGCCCTCCTTAGGGAGTTTATAATTAAGACAAATGGATTGTATTAGGTCCAGAGTCCTAGCCTATCTCTGATTTGTTGGTAGAAACATCATATTTGGGTAAGGGTTTTAGAAAAGCATCACCAAATTGTAAAAACAGAAAAATCAAACTCATTTGGGACATACAGAAAAATTCTTAATCTTAACATCCAGGATTTGTTTCACTATCACAGAAGAAATATTTCCTCTCAACTTACAGGTTTCTATTATTTAGTTATGAAACTTCCTTGACACCTAATGCAGGCTGTGTTTTCAAATGGGATTCAGACAGTTTTTGAAGCTAATGTGGGATTCAAAGTTTAAAAAACAAAACAAAACTGGAAGCCACAGGTCAGGAGAACACAGAAATATGAAAAAGGAGTAAAAAAAAAAAAAAAAAAAAAAAAAAAAAAAAAAATTTCTTGGCAAGCACCAGGGAATACAACTGGGGGGAAAGATCTTTTGAGAGACAGAATGGTGGTGGAGAGTTGGCTCTTGGCCACTCACAAAAGTCCACTGTCCCATTTTCAAGGTGGTTGTTAGGTACAACCAATATTAAAGTACATGAACTTACAATGAAATAAATTGCATTAAAAGCAAAGGTAATAAAACTCTTCACTTTCCAATTGTTTTACTACATTTACTATGACCTTTGCTCTTGTGGTTATTGAATCTGCACAGCAGTAATACCATTTAATAATATGCTACTGCTCATCTCTTCCCAGATCAGTAAGTCAGTCAAGGTGCGAGTATTTATACCACAGAAAATGGCAAGTGCTGCAAATCAGTGTCCTTTTTTCCCCAGAGCTGGTTGTGTCAGAGGTGTTTGCACTGGAGTGACTCCATCTTGAATAGGACCTGGGTAAAATAAGGCTGGGACCTACTGGGCCACATTCGCAGGAGGTCAGGCATTCTTAGTCACAGGATGAGATGGGAGGTCAGCAGGGCTGGTATCACGAGATACAGGTCATAAAGACTCAGCTGATAAAACAGGACGCAGCAAAGAAGCCAGCCAAAACCCACCAAAACCAAGATGGTGAGGAAAAAAGACCTCTGGTAGTCCTCACTGCTCATTATACGCTAATTATAACGCAATAGCATACTTTAAAACACTCTCACCAGCACCATGACAGTTTACAAATGCCATGGCAACGTCCAGAAGTTACCCTATATCATCTAAAAAGGGAAGGAACCCTCATTTCTGGGAACCGCCTGCCTGTTTCCTGGAAAATTCATGAATAATCCACCCTTTGTTTAGCATATGATCAAGAAATAATCATAAAAATAGCCATCTAGCAGCTCTCGGTGCTACTCTGCCTATGGAGTAGCCATTCTTTTCTTTCTTTACTTCTCTAATAAACTTGCTTTCACTTTACTCTATGGACTCATCATAAATTCTTTCCTGCTTGAGATCTAAGAACCCTCTCTTGGGCTCCGGATCAGGACCACTTTCCGGTAACAGCTGAGAAACATTTACCAGCATGCCAGTGGAGAAAGTGATAGAACACTCAGGATGTGGAGGCCATTGAAAGACCACGTGATAAAGATGAACAGAGGCTTCAGGTTTAGAGAGAATTGTGTTTGAAGCCCAGCTTACTTAACTTTAGTAGGACTTACTATTTTAAATCTCTAAAATAGATTTACTAATACCTTCCAGGGTTGTTGTGCACAGAACTTGGCAAACAGAGACCAGCATAAAGGTGACTGTTACAATTTTATTTTATTTTATTTTATGTTTTGAGACAGAGTCTCACTCTGTCACCCAGACTGGAGTGGAATAGCGCAGTCTCTGCTCACTGTAACATCTGCCTCCCAGATTCAAGCAATTCTTCTACCTCAGCCTCTCAAGTTGGCTGGGACTACAGGCATGCACCACTATGCCCAGCTATTTTTTTTTTTTTTTTAGAAGGAGTCTCACACTTTTGCCTGGGCTGGAGTGCAATGGTGTGATCTTGGCTTGCTGCAACCTCCGCCTCCCAGGTTCAAGCGATTCTCCTGCCTCAGCCTCCCAAGTAGCTGGGATTATAGGCACCTGCCACGACGCCCGGCTAATTTTTTTTTGTATTTTCAGTAGAGACGGGGTTTCACTATGTTGGCCAGGCTGGTCTCGAACTCCCGACCTCAGGTGATCTGCCTGCCTCAGCCTCCCAATGTGCTGGGATTTGTTATAATTTATTATTGGGTACTGGGCTTAATACCTGGCTGATGAAATAATCTGTACAATAAATCCCTGTGACACGAGTTTACCTGTGTAATAAATCTTCACATGTACCCCCTGAACCTAAAAGTTAAAAATAAATTTATTATTATACTTCAAGAAATCCGCAGTGCATAGCTCATTGATGAAGGTCTCCTGACCTTGGATGGAAACTCTAATATCAGATCCTCCATGTCGTTTGCCTTTCCAGCTCTTTTGCCACTGGAATGTAAGTTCCAAAAATGCGGAGATTTGTTTCATTTCCTGGTGTTTTCCTAGCCCCTAAGATAGTGCCTAGCTCCTCCTGGGGCTCAATAAATATTTGTGGAATGAACAAATGAGTCAATTTTCCTTCATTTCCATCTCCTGCTCCACTTCTGAGTTTTCTACCAATTTCTTCTTTGAAGCTGAGTGACTCCTTTGTCTTTTTTTTTTTTTTTAAATATTGTATGTATTCAAGGTATACAACATTATGTTTTGATTCTTTTGCCTTTTTTTTTTTTTTTTTTTTTTTTTGAGATGGAGTCTCACTCTGTCACCCAGGCTGGAGTGCAATGGGGCGATCTCGGCTCACTGCAACCTCTGCCTCCTGGTTTCAAGCGATTCTCCTGTCTTAGCCTCCTGAGTAGCTGGGATTACAGACGCATGGAAACATACCTGGCTAATTTTTGTATTTTTAGTAGAGACAGCGTTTCACCATGTTGGTCAGGCTGGTCTTGAACTTCTGACCTCATGATCCACCCGCCTCAGCCTCCCACAGTTCTGGGATTACAGGCGTGAGCCACCCCACCCGGCCGCCTTCTCTCTTTTTTTTTTTTTTTTAATTATCTATGTATTTTACAATAGAGACAGGGTCTCACTATGTTGCCCAGTCTGGTTTTGAACTCCTGGGCTTAAGTGATCCTCCTGCCTCAGCCTCCCAAAGTGCTGGTGTGAGCCACCACGCCTGGCCTCTTTTGCCACTTAATTGCTAGATGCCTCCCAGTTGTGTTGCTGCTATCTTTCTGGAATCTTTTCCCTGCTGAAGGAGGCTGCCATGACCTTAAAGCACCGGTGGAAGATGTTTCCAGCTTTTTCATTCACAAGCAGATTTGAGCACAGGTCATTATGCTCTGTCGGCAAGTTTCTCCCACTTCTGTTCTGCTCTATTCTAATCTCAGTTCCGTTCTGCCTCCATCAGAAGAGACGTGTCTTGTGAGAGGAAATCTCACCCAACACTCAAGGCTGTATCCAGGGAACCAAATATTTTCCCCCGTGTCCCTATCTCAAAGCTGTTTCTTAGACTTGCTTTTGAATAGTATTTCTGAAGGGTGGGGAGAGTGGAGTGGGGTCACTTAAAAAAGCGTTGGTGCTTCTGGCAAGAGTGGCCTGGACAGGGGATTATGCAAACTCATTGAGGAGTCATTAAATTCCAGAATTTGAAATTTCAATCACTCTTGCTTTAGGCAGGGGGATAACGCTGGATGCAGCTGGCCACTCAGCCCCTCGGCGCAGGGCCGTGCTTGGGAGCAGTCCCCGGGGAGTCAGACAGGTATGATATCTGATCCTGGCCTGCCCTCTAACTAAAGCTGGTGACTTTAGGCAAGCCATGTATCCTCTCTGAGTAGCAGCTGTGAAATGGAGATAATTTTGCCTAGTGCACTGTTAGCATTCCATATTACTACTTTTTAAAAGTACGGTGTGTTATTTAAGAAGTGTGAGGGTCAAGAGCACAGACTTGGACTTAAATCCCAGCTCTGCTCTATACACCTGTATGACCTTGTATCGCTTACCTCACTTCTCTTGACCCTTGGTTTTCTTATCTGAAAATGGAGAAACTCACAGCACACTCACTTCCCAGGGCTGGGTGACTCACATGAGATAAGATATATAAAATGTTTGGCAGAGTACACACTCTATAAATGGTAATACTAATAATTGTTAATAATAATATACTTTTCACTAATAAAAATCAAGCAATTGGCTGGGCGTGGTGGCTTATGCCTGTAATCCCAGGACTTTGGGAGGCTGAGGCGGGTGGATCAAGAGGTCAGGGGTTCAAGACTAGCCTGGTCAAGATGATGAAATCCCAGTTCTACTAAAAATACAAAACTTAGCCAGGTGCGGTGGCTGGCGCCTATAATGCCAGTTACTTGGGAGGCTGAGGCAGAGAATTGCTTGAACCCAGGAGGCCGGAGGTTGCAGTGAGCCGAGATCACGCCATTGCATTCCAGTCTGGGTGACAGTGAGACTCCATCTCAAAAAATACAAACAAACACCAAGCAATTGATACAGACTCCTTCAGGATGAATGCTCCCAAAGGCTATGTTCAGGTGCCGGGCAGGTGGTGAGCAGGTTCCACTCTGTCCCTGGACCTTGCAGAAGAGAAGGGAGCAGGCAGGTCTGGCCACACACAAACCTAGTCTGAATGTTCCATCATCACCTCGCCTGTCTGGAGTGCCTTCAGTTTTCGGTGCTTTCACCTCTATTTCCTCTTTTGAACTTTACAAGGAGTCTCAATGTGCCAGAAATGTCATACCCCCATTTTACAGATGAGGTCACTGAGGCCCAAAGAAGCAGCTACTCAGAGAGGGCACATGGCTTGCCTGAAGTCACTGGCTACTTAGAGGGAGGTCAAGATCAGGTATCATACCTGTCTGACTCCCCAGGGACTTCTTCCTTGTGGTCACAAAGGTAAATGAGACAAGACTCCTGATAGTTGTTCCTTTTTTTCTTTTCTTTTTCTTTATTTATTTTGAGACACTCCATTGCCCAGGCTGGAGTACAGTGGTGCGATCATGACTCACTGCAGCCTTGAACTCCTGAGCTCAAATGATCTTCCTACTTCAGCTTCCCCAGTAGCTAGGACTACAGGTATGCACCACCACACTTGGCCACTTTTTTTTTTTTTTTTTTTTTTTAGAGATGGGGTCTTGCAATTTTGCCCAGGCTGTTCTCAAACCCCTGGGCTCCA
Organism: Rhinopithecus bieti; assembly: GCF_001698545.2. Taxonomy (NCBI): domain Eukaryota; kingdom Metazoa; phylum Chordata; class Mammalia; order Primates; family Cercopithecidae; genus Rhinopithecus; species Rhinopithecus bieti. The sequence goes on from NW_016819951.1 coordinate 2,532,848, forward strand.
ACAATCCTCCCGCCTTGGCCTCCCAAAGTGCTGGGATTACAGGCATTATCCACGGTGCCCAGCCAGGAACTCCTTTTTTCTATCACCTCAAACCATCTCCTGGTCCTTAATAAGAGCATTCACCAAAAAGCAGAGTTTAAAAATATCAAACTAAGATATAAGCCAGTTCCTGTATGCAATGCTTCATCTTGTGCCTTTTACAGTGGGAAGCCTTTCCATCACATTAAAGTAGAATTGTAAGCTGAATGCAGCTCTCCCAAACCAGGGATGCTTTTGGGAATCTGCAGTGCTCCATCGTTATGGTCTTGGCTGCCTCGATGGCTCAGCCTGCCAGTCCCTGAAGCCTTTTATTAGACTGCTGTAGTCAATGAAAAAAATACACACTTTTAAAAAAAATTGGAGAATTCGGCAACAGCTCTGGAGATAAAAGCTCTGGTTTTTCTGGCTTATCAACTATTCCAACTACTGTCAGAGTCCTGAAGGCTTTAGTGCACTGGAGCAAGGAAGAGTTTCATCAAAGAGAAATGATTTGCTTAAACAAGAAAAGGGAATCCCGTGGTGCAGACAGGGATGGAACATGGAGAAAAAAAGATATGAACCTGGAAAAGTCAAATGAGCCATATCACCCCCAGATTTCCAGGAATATTTTGGTTGAGAATTAGAAATCCTTGTAGAACTGTCAGTTTTTTTCCATTACAATGGTCTCTGTGTTACAACCAATTTGAGTTCTGGTTAGTTGCTACAGAAATTCATAGGTACCTCTTCTGCAGCACAGGAGTAAGTTATTAATTAAACTTTAATAACATAGGGGACAATCTGGATTGTTTTTTCCCTATAATTGGCAATTACTCTATTTTATCATTCTTTCTTCTGATTACATAATAAAATAACCAATTTCCATCAAATCGTGAACATGGTCCATTTTGCTGGCTTCATTCATTGTTTTGCTGGCTTTCCAGTGAATGACTATTTTTTGAGCACCTATTCTGTGCCAGGTTTTTGAGGATAAAGTAGTGACTATACATTTTTGTTGGGGAGAGGGTGAGGGTGGGTGTCAGATAATTGAATCTTATGCCATAATTGAAGTGACCAGAAATTATTTTTCTTTAATTTACAGATCATGAGATATGTCATTTAAAGCAAACTTCCCACTTCCCCAAGACAGCAGAGGCAAGGCTAAAAAAGGGAAAATCTCTTGCATCCATCTCTAACAGGCCTCTCTACAATAACAGAGTGTCTAGAGTGTGCTGGCCACTGGATATGGCTAATACTCTTAAGATAATGAGGCTATGATCAGGTGTGTCAGCCTCAAGGAGAGGCTTCAGAAGAAGACAAAGCAGGCTGGCTTCACGTCCTCTTTAATCACTGACTCTGTGGCCTTAGACACTTAACTAGGCTTTTTGAACCCCAGTCTCATTTGTAAATTGGGGGGATGATGTCACCCATAATCCTTAGCATAAAATCACCACTGAAGTCCCCCTCCCTCTCTTCCTCCTGGTTGTGATAGCCATGGGAGAAAATAAAATGATGGGGAGGCCAGGTGCGGTGGATCACGCCTATAAATCCCAGCACTTTGGGAGGCAGAGGTGGGTGGATTGCTTGAGGCCAGGAGTTCAAGTCCAGCCTGGACAACATGGTGAAACCCTATCTCTACAAAAAAAAAAAAATTAAAAAAAATACAATGTGTGACTGAGATTAAATGATCTGGGGAATTTAGGGGGAAAATTTTGCTTCTTTGCTGTGCTTTTTGGGTAACTCAGAGGTTAAGCACTGTCATCTGTAGGCCCAGTTAACTGTGACAGCATTCTTCCTGCTAGGTACCTTCCATTCAATGACCCCTGGGTTTCAGTAGTTGCTAAATAGAGGATTTGAAGTCTGAGCACCTGAGTCCAAATCTTAGCTCCACTGCTTTATCCACTGTGTAATTAGCATTCATTCACATATTCACAAATATTCATCAAGCTCTTATTGTGTTCCAGAGTTTATAATAGGCTCTGGGGACTCAACAATGACACAAGCCAGAGAGTCAAGTGCTCCTCTCTCAAAGACTTGCCAGCGAAGGAGAAAGCCAGAAAACAAGCAAATCAAGCAACATACAGGGTGATTTCAGGTCGTGTTAAGTACCATGAAAATGAGAATACAGACTAATGTGATGGGGAGAGTTGTTATTTTAGACAGAGCAGGCTGGGTCAGTGGTTCACACCTGTAATCCCAGCACTTTTGGAGGCCGAGGAAGAAGGATCGCTTGAGCCCAGGAGTTTGAGGCTGCAGTGAGCTATAAGTTATGCCCTGAGCTATGAGCTATGGTCACACCACTCCACTCCAGCTTGGGTGACAGAGTGAGACACTCTCTAAAATGCTATAAATAAAGCAGTTACGAAAGGGCTATTTGAGGAGGCAACATTTAGTCAGAAATAGCAATGATGAGGATTCAGCCTTGGCAGATTTGAGAAAAGCATATTACAGACAGGCGCCAACAAGTGCAAAGGCCCTGAGGCAGAACATACTTGGGTTAAGACATTGTTGCATAACTTTTTTTTTTTCATTATTGCATTTTAATTTTTTTTCCGAGATGGAGTCTTGCTCTGTTGCCCAGGCTGGAGTGCAGTGGCATGATCTCGGCTCACTGCAATCTCTGCCTCCCAGGTTCAAGCAATTCTCCTGCCTCAGCCTCCTGAGTAGCTGGGATTACAGGCATGCAACACCACGCCCGGCTAATTTTTGTATCCTTGTGATCTGCCCACTTCGGCTTCCCAAAGTGTTGGGATTACAGGCATGAGCCACTGCACCTGGCCCCATAATTGCACTCTTAAGGAGCCTTTCTAGGCACTTTTTCCCTCCAATACCTTCCTCCCCCATGAAATGTTAATACCACAGATATACTTTATATCTTATCTGCTGGGCAGGACAGAGTTGTGGTTTTTTTGTTTTTTGGTTTTTTTTTTGAGACAGAGTCTCGCTCTGTCACCCAGGCTGCGATCTCAGCTCACTGCAACCTCCACCTCCTAGGTTCAGGTGATTCTCCTGCCTCAGTCTCCTGAGTAGCTGGGATTACAGGTGCATGCCACCATGCCCGGATAATTTTTGTATTTTTAGTAGAGACAGGGTTTCACCATATTGGCCAGGCTGGTTTTGAACTCCTGACCTCAAGTGATCTGCCCACCTCAGCATCCCAAAGTGCTGGGATTATAGGTGTGAGCTACCACACCCCGCTGAGAACTGAGTTTTGTAGGCCTGAAATTTTAATACCGAAGATTTTCTTTACCCCTCAAGAACCAATTACAACTTCCCTTGGGGGTGAAGTCGCCCTATGGAGAATGCACAATATAAGAAGAAAAAAAAACGGCAACAAATGTGGCAGGAGCTTGGTCACTAAGAGGGAGAGAACAAGAGACAAGCTTAGAGTTAATGAGGGGCTCATCAGTGGTTCTTGAAGTGTGGTCTTAGGACTCGCAGCAGCATCAACTGGAGCCTGTTAGGAATACAGAGTGGCACCCGGCAATCTGTGTGTTCACAGCCTTCCAGGTCACTCTTATGCCTGCTGAAGTCTGAAACCATTGGGCTAGATTCATGCACTGCATTGTAGGCCATAGTAAGAAGTATACAGTTTGTTTCAAATGCAGCAAAAAGCCAATGGAGGCTTTTAGGCATGGAGAAGATAATCTGGGGCTATTTATAAAGGATAAGTCGGCTTACTGTGAGGAGACCAGACTGGAGTGGGTGAGGCAAAAATGGAAGAATGAGAAATAATCCAAAAGGCTTTTTGCACTGGTACTCATCTGTAAAATGGGCATGCAAACACGACCAACTTCATAAGCTTGTTGCGAGGATCAAATGAGTGAATACCCACAATGGCTTGGCTGGGTGTGGTGGCTCACTCCTGTAATCCCAGCACTTTGGGAGGCCGAAGTGGGTGGATCACATGAGGTCAGGAGTTCGAGACCAGCCTGGCCAACATGGAGAAACCCCGTCTCTACTAAAAGTACAAAAAAATTAGCCAGGCGTGGTGGTGCATGTCTGTAATCCCAGCTACTTTTGGAGGCTGAGGCAGAATTGCTTGAACCCGGGAGGCAGAGGTTGCAGTGAGCCAAGATCATGCCACTGCACTCCAGCCTGGGCAACAGAGTGAGACTATCTCAAAAAACAAAAACAAACAGACACAATGGCAAAGACATGAAATCAACCTAAATGTCCATTAATGGTAGAACAGATAAAGAAAGTGTGTCACATATATACCATGGAATACTACGCAGCCATAAAAAAGTGAGATAATGTCCTTTGCAATAACATGAGTGGAGCTGGAGGTCATTATCATAAGCAAACTAACAAAGGCACAGAAACCCAAACACTGCATGTTCTCACCTGTAAGTTGGAGGTAAACATTGAGTACACATGGACACAAAGAAGGGAACAACAGACACCAAGGCCTACTTGAGGGTGGAGGGTAGGAGGAGGGTGAGGATCAAAAATCTACCTATTGAGTACTATGCTTATTACCTGAGTAACAAAATAATATGTACACCAAACCCCCATGACACCCAATTTATCCACAGAACCAACCTGTACATGTACTCCTGAAACTAAAATAAAAGTTAAAAAACAAAAAACACCAATAAAACCAAATTAGTGAATAGCTATAAATAACTTAGCATAGTGCCTGGCACATAGTAAGCACCCAATACCTATTAAAACTATTCTTCTCTGCCCCTTTGTTCTCTCTCCCAGACTCCTCATGGGTTAATATCCAAGCACAGATCCCTACACACCCCCCGCCATTTGCTTTAGATTCCTCTATTTATGCCAGTGTGACTGAGTCAGCTGGTCTGTGGGCTGGTAAAAGTGTAACATGTTTGCAAGCCTGCTTCAGGTCATGGTGAAGGTCCTGGTGTTCTGTTCAGTTTCCTTTCATTTTCTTTATTTTTTTTCTTATGAGATTTAACTATTGGCCTAGAAAATGAAACTTAATGTCAAACCCGAGTTTTATAATCAGTTCTATCATTAACTTTGGACAGTTTTTGCATCCATAAAATAAGAAGTTCCACATGTGGGGAAGCAACAGTGGAGAGTCAAGCATGGACTTTGGAATCAGGAAAAGCTGTGTGCAAGACCTAACTCTGACACTAGCCGGTGGGACTTTGGGCAACTCATTTAAAAATCCCTTTTAGTCTGTTTCTTTATCTGAAAAATATGGAGAATGACAGTATCTGCCCCACAGAATTGAGAAGGCAACAGGAGAATTCATGGAAAGCACCCAGCACAGTGCCTGGCACTCAGCGTTAGCCATGATGACTGTTAATTACCGAACCTGTCACAGGAACAATGTAGCTACATGAACCATTAAGAAAAATAAATATATCCCAGAACTTAAAGTATAATAAAAAAATGAAAACAAAAAAGGCAAATATAGTCCTGCAGGCCTCTAAAAAGGCGGAAAACATTTTGACTTGGGAGAGACGTCCATGGGACAAGTCAGCAAAACAGATGAAACATCCCCAGGCAGCCTGCTCTCCATATCCACAATATTAAATTGATGTGAAATAATCCAGCCAGCTCAGGAGAACACCCTTCGGTGGCTTCATATCACAGGCATGCAGGTCCCCTGAGAGAGGATTCTTGACGGGGCAGTTTAACTTCAGAGCCAACCAATTAGGTTCTGATTGAACCTAACTCAATCAGAAAAAAGCTCCCATCCCTAAGGTGGCCTACCAAGCCCTGCACTGCGTGGTTCCTGCCCACTCTTCCCCTAGTCTTGTGTTAATTTCCTCTTACTCCCTGGGCCCCAGCCACATTGCCTTCCTCTCTGTAAGATCTCGTTTCTAGCTCAAGGCATGAGGGGGTGGGGAAAGTGCCTGACTAACCCAACTCATCTCTACAAACATAGATTAAAAGTCATTATTTCTGTTTTTTATTTATTTTTTAACTTTTAGGCTCAGGGATACATGTACAGGTTTGTTATAAAGGTAAACTCACATCATGGGGGTTTAGTGTACAGATGATTTCATCACACAGGTACTAAGCATAGTACAGTACCCGATGGTTATTTTTTCTGATACTCTCCCTCCTCCCACCCTCTACCCTTGCCTTGGTGTCTGTTGTTCCCCTCTTTGTGTCCTGTGTTCTCATTATTTAGCTCCCACTTATAAGTGAGAACATATGATATTTGGTTTTCTGCATTAATTGGCTAAGGATAATGGCCTCTAGCTCCATCGATGTTTTTGCAAAGGATGTGATCTTGTTCTAAAAGTCATGTTTTCATAGGAGTCGTCGTGCAGTGGTTATGGGTGAAGATCCTGCAGTCAGACCACCCAGGGTTCAAATCATGGCTTAGATGCTTTGCTAGTGTCACCACCATGCGCAGACGACTTCATCTCTTTGTTACCTGGTTTCCTGATCTGCATCATGGAGGTAACACACTATGAGGTTTAAGTGAGCTGATGCATACAGAGTGTTTTGAATAGTTTTGGGTGCCATAGCTCTTACTATGAGCTTAATTGTCTTTTAGTTCTCTATACTTCTTTGTTGCATCAGTTTTCACAATTGTGATTAAATAATGATGTACTTTGTTATTTAATGTCTGCCTCTAGGTACTTTGTCTTGCTAACCACTGTACCCTCAGCTTATAGCATGCACTTTGCCAAAGAGGCTACTCAATAAAAAATAAATAACAAATGGAGTTGCATAATAAAAAAATGGAGTTGCAAAAAATAATAAAAAAATGGAGTTGCATATAAAATAAAAAATAAAAAATGGAGTTGCATATTCATTTTACAAAAATTGGGAAGACACCATAGCACTCTTTTTCATACATAATAGTTAAAAGTATCACTGATTGATCAATGGTTTCTTTCAAAAAGAAGGAAAAAAGAATGCTGTAAAGCAAGATGAGTGAGGCTCCTTGGACCTCAGTCCTTGTTCTAATGAAGAGGGCTGTTTGCATCTCAAGGTGGGCACTAGGAGATGTGCAGTTACCACAAACAACCTCCTATTCTTCCAACTCAAATGCAGTGGTTACTGAAAAAAAAAAAAATCTCTGCAGATTTACAGATGAATCCCCTAAAGCCAGATGAGTGTTCTAATGGTGAATACAGCAATTACTTTCAGGTCCCACTAGAGTGACCTCACTCTCAACTCAACACAAGGCCAAATACCAAGAGAGAATCGACCTCCTCTGCACCTGGTGTTGCTAAAGGTATGATTCCTGCTCCCAGAGGAACAGCTACAGGAGTGGAGGTGGCAAGGCTTGCTCTTACATCCTAAATACCTTCCATAGAGCCCAAGTCAATTATAGGACACCACATTTCTGGCAGGCTCAAATACACTTAGGTGCTAAAGAGTTCCAGAAAACCTTGTTTCTTGGGCATTGCTATGATTTGTAGTCCCTCCAAAATTCAGGTGTTGCCAATGTCTGTAGTATTAAGAGGCAGGGCCTTTAGGAGGTGATTAAGCCTTGAAGGTTGCTCTCTCTACTTAATGGGATTAAAGCCCTTATAAAATAGACTTCATGCAGCATTTGGCAAACTTGCCTTTTTGCCTTTTGCCACGTGAGGATATAGCAAGATGGCCCTTAACAAATTGAGTGCCAGCACCTTGATCTTAGATGTCCCAGCCTCACACTGTGAAAAATAAATTTCTGCTCTTTATAAATTACTGAGTTGCAGTTACTCTGTTGTAGCAGCACAAAATGGACTAAGACAGGCATCACACACAAAGGCCAAATAGTTTCTCACCATTTCTCTGAAAGATACACACAGCTCACTTAGGGCTGTAGTTCTTAAGCTGTGACCTCTAGCAGGTCTACTAATGACATTAGAGAAGCTTGCAAATACTTCCCCCCATAAAGATAGGCAAAATATGTTAATGAGAATCTTTCCAGGAAGACTTTTTATAACTTCCTGGACCCAGATTTGTATTCGGTCCATGTCCTTAAAGTGATTGAGAAACCGGTCCTTAAAAAGATGAACACTTGACCTGAAGGCAAAACCAAAGTCTGCAATGGACATACTGTGATTACTTATTTGTGAACTTTTGCCCAGTGAAATCCAGACAAAGTGCAGAGTCAAGTGATCTCATGTGTCCAAATGACAGAACGCCGATGGGATATCCAGACACTGTCAAGATGCAGAGAGATTCAAATGTGGGCTAATGAATAACTGGTTTCTATTTATATTATTATGAACATTATAGGCCCTGAAAAAAGATTACCCATTCATTACTTTGTACACTCAATCTTCTGATCGTGTCTAAATATTTTTATGACACCACTGTCATCATTTGCCATATTTGGGATAGTTGTATGATAACATTATTAAACAAAAGTAACTGCCACTTATTAGGTACTTCAGTGCCAGATGCTAGCTCTAACCCCCTCAATAACATTAAAATGTAGTTTTAATTCTAAATTGATAATAGTCTATATTACCTATAGTGATTAGATCAGGGTAATTAGTATACCCATCATTTCAAACATTTATCATTTCTTTGTGTTGGGAACATTCAATATCCTCCTATTTGAAACTATATATTATTGCTAACTACAGTCACCCTATAGTGCTATACAACACTAGAACTTATTCCTCCTGTCTAGCTGTAATTTTGCTTCCTTTAACAAATACTAGAGGCTAGGAAGGGTGGGGGAAGAAGGGATAAGGAGAGATTTGTTAAAAGGTAGTTTTAAAATATTTTATTTTATTTTATTTTTAGAGACAGAGTCTCGCTCTGTCACCCAGGCTGGAGTGCAGTGGCACAATCCATAGCTCACTGCAGCCTCGAACTCCTGGGATCAAGCGATCCTCCTGCTTCAACCTCCCAAGTTGCTGGGACTACAGAGGCACACCACCACACCTGCCTAATTTTAAAATTTTTTGTAGAGATAGGGTCTTGCTATGTTGCCCAGGCTGTTTTTGACCTCCTGGCCTCAAGCGATCTTCCTGTCTCAGCCTCCAAAGTGCTGGAATTGAAGGCATGAGCCACTGCATTAGGCTGAAAAGGTAGTTTTAATTACCCCCATCAGAAGCCCAGAGGAGAGGTCACTTAGTTTGTAAATGACAAAGTAGGATTTACATGCAAAGCCTCATGCTAACACTCCACTCTGGACACTTCCTCTCTTTGTCTGTTTAGTGTGGATAGAGCCTGTCAAAAACAGAATTTTTAACCGTGGACTCCTGAATGCTTTAGGGTTACTGTTTGTTTGTTTTAGTTCACATTATTCAATTCTTACCTAGATATACCCCTGTCGATTTAATCTCTTGACCTAAAAATCATATTAATTAAACTCCACTACTTACAGCCATTTTGTCTCAACAGCTTATTTTTTGAGACAGGGTCTCACTCTGTCACCCAGGCTGAAGGGCAGTGGGGCGATCCTGGCTCACTGCAACCTCCGCCTCCTGGGTTCAAGCAATTTTCCTGCCTCAGCCTCCCGAGTAACTGGGATTACAGGTGCGTGCCATGATGCCCGGCTAATTTTTGTAGTTTTAGTAGAGATGGGGTCTCACCACATTGGCCAGGCTGGTATCAAACTCCTGGTCTCAAGTGATCTGACCGCCTCAGCCTCCCAAAGTGCTGGGATTACAGGCATGAGCCACCACACCCGGCTCGTCTTAACAGTTTCTATACTCCCCAACAGTGAGTTGCAAATGAACTAAAAGTCAAGCTTGTAAGAGCTACAGAGAGTCACTGGAGAATTCCTATTTATATTCCCCAGCTGGTCATGGCCTCATAAGTATAGTGGCTGCCTCTTATTCAGCTCTGTAAGCCAAAGTCTGACACATTGCTGGTGCAGTACATACCCAGAAAATATGTGTTGACTTTGAAATAATTTGGAATCCAAGGGCCAGTGTCAAATTTCAGTCTAAGAGTTGCATCTATTACCAAAGATCCTGATTTCTTCCTAGACAGCATCTCAATGTCTGACTCCAATTACTGGCATCAGTAATTTCTCCATTTCCAACCTTGCCTTACTTAGTTTTTCCCTATCCATATACTGCCAGTGGCTCTACAGGCATCTGGGCCATTTCAGTCTGTGCCCTGAACTTCTTTCTATGTGAAAAGGAGAATATCAGTGGAAAGGAAGAAAGAAGGGGGAGAAAAAGGAGAGAAGGAGGGAGGAAAGGAAGGGAAAGAGGGAGAGAGATGGAGGTAAACAGTGACAGATAGAGCTGTAATATATCTGGGTAATAGGGAAGTAACTACAAATAATTAGGAGTTACAGAGCATTTCTAAGCTGAAAAATAGCCTCAGCATTAGTCTAATCCCTTCACTCATCAATGTGGATTCTGAGGACTGAATAGGAAAAATTAGCTCCCAAGACCACATAGCTTGTCAGTAAGTGGCAGAGTTAGACCTGGAGTCCAGTTCTCTCTCTCTTATCTACCGGGCTTTTCAGCTGCACCATACTGTTGTACAGGATAAAGATTCTCCTTTATAGAAGACTAGCTTCTGGACTACTGTCCCTCCTGACTGGAAAACCTGAATCTAGAAACACCTAATAGAAATGATAGTATAAAAACGTGTTCCTGAAAGAGTAAGTACGACGTCTGCAGAATTGTTCATTTCAATTTACAAGGAAAGAAGAAAAGAAAACCAAAGGAGAAAATAAACCAATACAAGACAACAGAAGTGTGCATACCTTTACAGCCCCATCTACAAAAGCTTCCTCTAAGCAGGGGAAGAAAAAAAAAGCATGTGAAGTATACAGGGAATATGCTCAATACCTTCCTTTTCTTAGACGGTTGTTATTGGAATAATAAATTGATTGTTCAACCTTGCCAAATCACATAAACATATATTAATGTATAGTTTACCTGTACTCAGGTTTACTTTTCCAGTTTAGGAAAATATTGCATTTAAAAATGTTTCTAGTTTTCCAACATTAAGCAAGAAAAAAGTCTTAATTGGAGCTTGACAGAATCTACCTCAGGGACAAATGTAAGTCTCATACTTGAATTATGATCCCGAGACAGGGCTCTGCTGAGAACTCACTAAGATTTTCAGGTTGTCACAATATTTTTGAAACAAAGAGAAAGTGTTTTATTATGGTTTTACCTAGCACTACAGCTTTTTGTGATAAGAGACAAGACATGTAGTTCTTTTCCTGCGGTCTTTTGTGCACCTGTGCACAGGCTTCTGCTAGCAATTGGAAGCCATGCAGAACAGAAAGCAGAATCTCATTTGGATGCAGCTCCCACCTTTCTATTCCAAGATGCATGCACCCATGAAAAGAAATTCTTGCTGCATGAAATTCAGAGATGCTGGAAATTAGGCAAAATCATCCTCTGGCCCAGAAAAGGCAAAGGGTGGACAGAGCATAGATTCCGAACTCAGGAGATCCAGAATCCAGGCTGTGCCCTGCTCCTAATGGGATAGGAAGTCTTAGAAAAATTCCTCATCTTCTCTGGATTTTAATCTCTTCAGTAACAGAATGAGGAGATTGGACAAAGTGACTTACAAGGTTTCTTCTGGTTTAAATGTTCCATGGCATAAATATATCTAACAATTCTGCTCAGCCAATAAAATTTGTCCACCACCCATCACCCTGCCTCCTGATGGTTACTGGGAATTCTCTCCACATCTCTACCTGTCTGCAGGAACCTCCACTCTAGTAGTAACAACTTCCCTGCATACTCCAAATGTAGGACCGAACACAGTAGAACACACAGAGTATGCTCTGGAGTGGAACTTGGTATGTGTGGGAATATTTTAGACCCTCTGCTAAGAGCTGTAATTTCTGACCCCTGAAAGGGCTGCATAACAAGATAGTCTTACTTCTCAGGAGGTTCTATGGCCTGAATCTTAAGAACAGGATCATTTATAATGAGGCTTTAGGTCACCATAATGCCACTCTGAAAATCCAGGTCACAGGACTGCATTTGGATAAGATTATATTCTTTTCCATTCCTTCAGATATTGGATACCTTTAGATAGGACTGATTTAGAGATAATGGACCCATTTCTAAGGCTAGACTATTATGTTGTTATATTATGGCATAAGGCTACTATTCCAGTTCCTATTGTGATATATTTAATTTCTTTGACTTTTCTCTTCTCTACCCAATCCTACCCACTTCCTCTACAGACTTCCTTCTATCCCCAAGAGTTTTGCAGTCTACTGGATGAGATAATTTCCTTTGTTTTTTACCCAGATATTCCTCCCCTCCACCATCATCTACCCATCAGGGAAGAAAAATGGCCACACAGAGTTGGACTTAATGAGTTTACCATAACCACATTACAAGGCAGGAAAGAAAAAAAGCCTTCCCTTTAATAAGGATGTAGGACTTCCTCTGACAAATCATAAAAGTTTTATTAATTAATTGGAAGCCGTCCCCAAAAATGGCATTTCTGAGGTTTCTATCTTGAGCTGCTGAATTCTGATCACATAGAATCCTCACCACAAACTAGACTGGAGGACAAAATTCAACTTTCCTTCTTCTTTCTGGAAGCAAAACAGGGACCCACATCAAAGGATCCTTTCAGAGGGGCTACTAATGAGCTCTAGGACACCACAGAATTTTTGTTGCCAAGTGTTCACAAAAACAGGGAAGGCCCCAAACACATCTTCCTGATGAAACGATGAACAATTATAAATCAAAGAGCATTTTTGTGCTGCTTACTGACACAGTTCCTGCCCTCTCTCTGTCTTTTCTACATCCATAAAGAAACTCAAGTTTTAAAATTAAAAAAAAAAAAAGAAAAGAGAAAAAAGGAGAGAGTGGTGGGAGCAGAAGAAAGGGTGATGAGGTGGAATTACATACTTCATATTTGCCAAAGTTCTAAAGCAAAATAAGAAATCAGCCTTTCACGACCTTTAAAGGAGCAAAGATAGCATTAAAACAATGACAGGAAAACCCTCTGGACGATGGGCGTCTTTAAGGACCTCTTCACTTAGGTATCAAACAGAGCACATCCAACTCCGTTTTGGAAAAAGTAATTCCTTCAAAAGAGTGAAGATAGACATTTCTTGTAATTTCCTTTTCTGTAAGTTGGGTTCTGCAATATTAGTTCTTAGATTAGTCCACCCCCAGTACAATATTAAAATCTGCCCAAGATTTTGCTATGAAATGCCAGTCAAAGCTGAAGAAGCACCGTTACATAGTCTGCAGTTGGAAGATCATAAACAAAATCATTCTTACCTCTGAACCATCATGACCTCGGCTCATTTAAAGGAACTGAAGACAGTGCTTAAGACAAAAGACACACGTATTAAGCACTTGCGTGCTGTGTGTGTGTGCGCGTGCGCGCATGTGCTTGCATTTTCTCCAACTACAAACCAGTGGAAGTAGGAACTTAAAAACCCCCGACGCCTTCCGCTGCCATATAATCTCAAGGAAATGACCATACTGTTTGTTGCTTTGATTAGAAACAAAAGCCTTTCAATATGAGTCACGGGAGAAACGGGAAAATAAAACAACTGAAAACTTCTGCTATTTCTTTTGGCCACTCAAAGGCTTTCTTTACTACACATTTAAAACATGATGAAATGTCATCTACTATTTTCTAAACTTCATTGATAATGCAAGCTCTAGTTTGGGTAATTATTCAGAGATAGGCAATGCCATGTACGAATCTAAACTTCAATTTCGGCTCTTCGTTCTACGCTTGTTCTGGATGAGGCTGGGAATTTAATGAATATAAATAAAAATAATATTTAACTCAACTTTGCTACTCACAGCCAGTTGATGTCAACAGCTTTTCCACTCAGAAAGTAACTCAGAATTCCATGGAACAACCTTAGTAAAATTAATCAGGGATGCCAGCCACAATAGAAAATCTTGGCAGAATGATGTGGTCTCAGAAAAGATTCATTTCACCATTTGCATTTAATGAAATCATTACTATTAAAGTCATTCAGTGAATAGGAAATAATTAAAATACATTATGCAAAACATATAGAATATAGGAAAAATAATAAATTTACTTTTTTTTAAAAAAAAAGAATGATGAAGTAAAAGCTTGTGACAGGGTATCATGCTTCTCCCACCTGAAAAAAAGAACAGTCTGGAATTTTGCTCAAGAGTATGGTATGGTTAAGAACATAACCATAAGACTAAGTCTCTAAGACTCTCTAGAGTCAGAGAAACCTGGTGTTTTACAGCTGTATATATCCGTGGGAAAGTTACTTGATCTTTCTGAGAATTGGTTCCCTCCTTTGTAAAATGGAGATAAAAATCCTGATATCCTTCAGGAGTGCTGGGGGAATTAAAAGAGGTAGTTCATGCAAAGCTCAAAGAATTTGCCTGGGAGATACCACAGGTATCTAAATATAGGGTGGGGTACCTCCCTTTACCCCCCAAAATGTTAATCCCTCAGAAACCAGGGAGCAGCTCTTCAAATCTTTGCAAAGACTCTAATTACTATGACCACAATATATTGTCTGGGGAAGACATGGCAGCCTGTAACAACTTCAGTCAATGCCAAATTTGGATGAAAATAGAAATCACTTGATGATATCAGTAGAAAAGGTGAGAAAAGGCAAACCCTTTAATACAGATTTAGTTAATTATTTGTGAGCATGTGACTTCCCAATTGGAGGGGTTGGATGTTAGAAGAAACAAGTTACTTAAACATTATTTTATGCATATATACTTATAGGATAAATGGAAAAAGGAAAAAAAATGCTGGGCAATGATATTCCCAGCAAAGTATCATATATGGAGACTGAAGAAGTGCTATATAGTTCAAACAACTTGGGCAGAAGTGGAGATGCTGTGCTGATACAAGGATGACTCAAATAAGACTTTTGTTTCAGTGCCAGCACACAGATGCACGTGAAGAAGTTGAATAAAATTATTCAATCAAGAAAGAAATGACTCCAGTTATTAATCTGCATAACAAGTGTTATGAGCACTCCTAATACAAGGAGTAAATTTTCTAATATTTCATATACATTTCTAAAATTTTATATAGGTTAACCCAAAACATTTGCTCTGAGTCTTCTCGTTGGGAAGGTGGGGAATTATTATAGTACTTTGAGAGAACCTTCTATTTGTTTAACATATAACAGTAAAAACTCAGTACATGGTACCTTTTCTTATGGGGCTGGAGAGTCAACTGAGAGAACTAGTGGGACATTTCTGATTGTATGGTAAAAATATTTTCACTGTTGAAGGACAATCAGAATTTTGATAGCCAGTTTCAGCAGCAAGATGGGCTAGATTAGGCAAGGCTAAAACCAGGAGGCCAGGGCAGCTTGAGGGCCAGGTGAAGGTTGACAGATCAAATTCGGGAGGAGGCTGGGCAAGCTCAGGTTATGGTGTGAGAACACATAGAGATGGGAGTCTATCAGGAGTATTAAAATTAGGAGGCTGGGCGCAGTGTCTCAGGCCTGTAATCTCAGCACTTTGGGAGGCTGAGGTGGGCAGATCACCTGAGGTAAGGAGTTTGAGACCAGCCTGGCCAACATGGCGTAACCCCATCTCTACTAAAAATACAAAAATTAGCCAGGTGTGGTGGCGTGCCTGTCTTCCCAGCTACTTGGCAGGCTGAGGCAGGAGAATTGCTTCAACCTGGGAGACGGAGGTTGCAGTGAGCCGAGATCGCGCCACTGCACTCTAGCCTGGATGATAGAGCAAGACTCCGTCTCAAAAAAAAAAAAAAAAAAATTAGGAAACAGGATCCCTGCTTTTCTATGGGGACATTATCCAAATAACTGGGAGTTGGGGGGAACCCCATATCCCCATATAAAGAGGATGAATATGTGATTCAAGACTGATCAATAAAATCACCCTACCCCAATGTGATGGTTAATACTTAGCGTCAGCTTGATTGGATTGAAGGATGCCAAGTATTGATCCTGGGTGTGCCTCTGAGAGTATTGCCAAAGGAGATTAACACTTTTTTTTTTTTTTTTTTTTTTTTTTTGAGACGGAGTCTTGCTCTGTCGCCCGGGCTGGAGTGCAGTGGCCGGATCTCAGCTCACTGCAAGCTCAGCCTCCCGGGTTTACGCCATTCTCCTGGCTCAGCCTCCCGAGTAGCTGGGACTACAGGCGCCTGCCACCTCGCCCGGCTAGTTTTTTTTTTTTGTATTTTAGTAGAGACGGGGTTTCACCGGGTTAGCCAGGATGGTCTCGATCTCCTGACCTCGTGATCCGCCTGTCTCGGCCTCCCAAAGTGCTGGGATTACAGGCTTGAGCCACTGCGCCCGGCCTAGGAGATTAACATTTAAGTCAGTGGGCTGGGAAAGGCAGACCCACCCTTGATCTGGGTGGGCACCACCTAATCAGCTGCCAGTGTGGCTAGAATATAAAGCAGGCAGAAAAATGTGAAAAGACAAGACTGGCCTAGCCTCCCAGCCTACATCTTTCTCCCATGCTGGATGCTTCCTGACCTCGAACATCAGACTCCAATTGCTTCAGTTTGGGGACTCGGACTGGCTCTCCTTGCTCCTCAGCCTGCTGGCAGCCTATTGTGGGACCTTGTGGTCATGTGAGTTAATGTGAGTTAATGCTTAATAAACTCCCCTTTATATATATATATATATATATATATAATATATATAACATAACATATATAACATTATATATAACATATAACATATTATAACATACAATATAATATATGTTATATATAGTATCCTATTAATTCTGTCCCTTTAGAGAACCCTTACGAATACACCCCATACCCATTAGTTATAGGGATCAGAGAAGTATCTCTGTTTTTGTTGGTTCTGGAGTTACAAAGTTGCTTGGATGAGAGTCTGGGGCTACCAGGAAACCTCATGCCAGACAGAAGTGTTGGAGAGAGACAGACTCCAATGTCATTGTCTGAATTACTAAATGCCATTGAACCTAAAGTCATTCCCTGGCCTTTTCAGTTACTGAGTCTATAATTTCCGTTTCTGCTCAAGCTAGTTCTGATTTTCAAACAAAACTTTATTTGAGAACAAAAAGATCCTATCTAATATGTCAGTTTGTGTGAGAAAAGATAATTGGAATCTGACACCACTAGTCCACTGACCAACACTGTTCAAGAATGTGGGTGCTTATAAACACAGGATTGGGGAGTTTGGTGGGGCTTTAGGAGCAAAGATGGGACAAGGGCATAGGTGCCGGGGATTCAGTCTCGAGGAAATGGGAGGAAATGGATAATTCCTGCAGGAGTGGGGTATCAGACAGGAGTTTTGCAATCAGTAAATCAGAAGGGGTCCCAGATAACTGGCATTCAAAGACTAGAACAGGACAGTGGCAAAGCTGATGCTATATCCAACCTGAAACAAATGTTCTTCCAAATGCCTTCTGCCATGCAGCCAGACACAAGGCAGGGCTTAACCTGGGATTCGGGAATGTAGACTTGGGGAGCCCTGTTTAGGAGTCCCATTGAAAATGAAACTATATCCTGGAATAGGTCCAAATGAAATATGAGCTTCTATCTGAAACTGTGCCTATAAAATACAAATTGTGACACAGTTGGATGATCACCTAACTGGTCAGCTTGTACATATGTATTGGTGACTTTGTGGTGGCTTTTATTGACTGTGAGAGTGGAACAAGGGAAATATGTCCACCAATTTAAGGAAAAATATGTGGAAGCAGGATCCCGACTTTTATCTTTAAGAGAAGCTTTGCATTTTATCACAAAACTATCACTTTCATCTCAGAACATTTCACATACTGAATGAATGCCAGACGCACCATAAAATCGCAACAGAGGCAATGTATTGTAGTTTTCCAAAACTCTTGACAGCTGGGCATAGCACTAAACCATTTGTCATAAAGTAAGAGGACAAACTTTAAGACCAGCTCATCTCCTCCTAAGTTTAGTGAGGTTTGCACTAAAGAAAAAAATATTTCTTCATAACTTCTCATCTTTCTCTAATTCAGCCTCTAGAAACAGTTCAGTTCAGCTCAAATATTTCTTGAGCATCAAATACATGCAGAGGCCTTACAAGGAAGTCAAAGATGAAAACACCATGGTTCTGACCTTCGACAAATTTACAGCCTGGACCTGGCATCTCTCAAAAAGAGAAGAGTAATCACTTTATTTGTCACCTCATAGTCAATTCTGCAATTGAGGAATTACACATTCCTTTCACGCACATGCCGGTTTCCGTTTTTAATCTTTTATCAATCTGTATGTCAGAGCTTCTTGGATACCTGATGATTTTTCTTAAATTTGCATTCATTGCAAATTTAAGAAAATTTTCTTTTTTGTAATTATTTTACAAAATAATTACAAAAAATTTACATTTTACAGTTAAAATAATTGTAAAAAATTATTTAAAAAAATAATTTTGTAATTTTTTTTGAACATCTATCAGGTATTGGACATCAGAGCTGGGTGTGTGGCCTATGTACGCCGACAGGATTCAGTGTTCAGAAAGGCCTCATGCTTGGTTTAGTGTTCTGCTGTCTCACAATTCTTCATGATTTTTGAACAAGGAATCCCACATTTTCATTTTGCATTGTGCTATGGTTTGAATGTCCCCACTAAAACTCATGTTAAAATTTAACTGCCATTCTCATAGTATTAAGAGATGGAACTGGCCAGATCGGGGGCAGCGGGGGGTACATGTCTGTAATCCCAGCAGTTTGGCAAGCCAACAAGAACAGATTGCTTGAGTTCAGGAGTTTGAGACCAGCCAGGGCAATATGGTGAAACTCCAGCTCTACAAAAAACACAAAAATTAACCAAGTGTGATGGCATGTGCCTATAGTCCCAGATACTCAGGAGGCTGAGGTAGGAGAATCACTTGAGCCTAGGAGGTTGAGGCTGCAATGAGCCAAGACTGTGCCACTCTACACTCCAGCCTGGGTGACACAGTAAGACCCTGCCTCATAAACAAACAAACAAACAAAAAAAGAAGTGGGACCTTTAAGACATGACAATGAATTAATTCATTATTACAATAGTAGCTTAGTTATCATGGAGGTGGGTTTCTAATAAAAGATAAGTTCAGCCCACATTTTTCCTCTTTCTTCCTACGAACCTGTGTGCCCTTCTGCCTTCAGTCATGGGATGACCCTGCCAGATGCCAGTGCCATGTTCTTGGACTTCCAGACTCCAGAACCATAAGCCAAATAAATCTTTTTTTTTTTTTTTTTTTGAGATGGTGGGGGAACAGTGGTGAACAGGAGAGGTATCCAGAGGGGGGCATGAAACAAAAAATAATTTAATTCATAAATGAGGTAATTTCAGATAAGAGTAAGACTTAGGAAGAAAATAAAGCAGGAAGACATGATAAAGAGGGGTGGAGAATGCTGTTTGGGGAGAGTGAGCTCCTGAATTAAGACTGGAGGTCAGGAAAGAGCCAATCACAGGAATAATTGGGTTCAGGATCATTTCTGCCTTGTTCAGGGCTATAACCTGTGGAACCTGGAAAGTTCTCAACTAATATTTTGAATGAATAGAACTTCTGTTTAAAAAGGAAAAGTATCAAATACAGAAAATTAATTCATAATTTAGTACAAACTGGGACTGACCGATAAGGAACATTTAAGTTTATTTAAGGTCTCCTTCAGGATCACATGTTTTAGCAGCTGGAGGGGTGCACCATGTCCAGGAAAAACAACCCTGATGGAAAAGTTCATTACTCATATTCCCCTCTAGACAGAAAAAGAGGGAAAACTTTTGTGCTAGGCAAATTTTCTTGCTTTCTTAACCATAAATGGAAAAACAGAGATGAAAAGAGGTAGGGAGAGAAGCAGGCATGGTAGGGGTTTCCTTTCTGTCTGTTTCATAGGATGAAGGCCATGACTTTTGACTTGGTTTGGCCATAAGGGACGTGCAGTTTTTTAGGTGACGTACATAAACTTTGTAAAATTGAGTCTCATCTCTGTGTTTGGAAAAATGAAAAGGGTCTTCAAAATTCATTCTTGAAATCCACTTTACAAATGGGAAACTGAGGCACTGAGATGTCTGGTAGCAAAAGTCTCCCCAGTTGGGGGTAGAAGAACAGGATTTGAACCCAGGGCCCATGCTCTTACACATGGCCTTTCCATTTGGCCATTGTAGACAAGGTGGAATGCATCCAGGGGTTAACACTCAGGCATTCTGTTAGATTTCCTTCCTGTCTTTCTGCAGAACCTGGCCTTTTGTTTTGTTTTCCCCTTTCTCTCTTCCTTTGTATTCCTTTAAAGCCAAAACAAAAAAGTTTTTATAATGGAAAATTTCAAGTACACACAAAAAGTCAAAGACCAGTGTAATAACCACCTCCCATGTTTCCACCTAGTTTTAAGTTATCAACACCTGGCTAATATTGTTTCATTTATATTCTCACCTACTTTCTGCCCTCCTGTATGTATTATTTTGAAGCAAAACCAAGACTTAACTAATTTCATCTGTAAATAATTCAATATAAAAGATAAGGACTCTTTTTTAAACATAACCCTAAACACTTAAACAAGTTAACAAAAATTCCTTAATATCATCAGATATCTAGTCTTCAAATATCCAATTATCTGATTAATGTCTTTCTCCCCCAAGTTTGTTTGAATCAAAATAAAAAAAAAGAAAAGCTCCACATTTTGCAATTGGTTGATATTTTCCTTAGGTCTTTGTTAACCTACAGGTTCCTGTTCCATCCATCTCTCTCTTTTTCTCTCCTCTCTCTCTCATCGCAATTTATTTGTTGAAGAAACTAGGCTGTTAATCCTGTAAATTCTCCTACCACCTAGGTTTTGCTGATTGCATTCCCCTGGTATCACTTAAGATGTTCCTCTGTTTACTATGGTTCCTGTAGGTTGGTTGAGTCCCAAGGCTCTATCAGATTTCAGTTAGATCTTTTTTGGCAATACTATCTCATAGATCACCACTTGTGTTTTTTCATTAGAAGAGCCATTTCTTTTTGTGACATTAGCAGCTGCTAATGCTCAATAGCTATATCATTTAATTAATTAGGGGTTGCAGTATGATGGCTTTCTAATTCTATTATCCCTTACTTACTAGCTAGAATATTTCTATAATGAGAGATTTTTTTTCCTTATCTATTAATTGGTTACCCAGTAGTATAATTCATACAAAAAAGGCAGAGAAAATGTTTGACTCTTTACCTTTATTTGCCAGTGTCCAAAATAATGAGTTGGGTACTTTCAAGGGTGGTCAAAATGTATTTTGTCATTATGAACATATGCATTTAAATATAATTTATGTGTTTCAATCCATTAAAGTTATTTTCTCTTTTTTAAAAGTTTCTTTACTGATATTCAGATTGGCCCATTTTGGACAGTGGGAGCCTCTTCAAGCCAGTTTCCAAGTCCTTGTGACATGATTTTAGTGGTATTTGTCAGCTTCCTTGCTCCCTGGGATAAAAAGATGCTCATCTTTTGCATTTACTACTCAAAACCTGGGCATTGTCTGTTACTGCTGTTTGTTTCATTTAGAAAATTACACTATAAATTATGCATAATAAAAATACATATTTTAGGTATTACAGCCATGTTATTCACATCCCCACCAAGATATAAAACATTTGCAGAAAGCTACCTCTGCCAATCTTTCCCTACCTCACATAAACAACCACTATTCAGATTTCTATCACAATAGATTAGTTTTTCCTGTTTTTTTTTTTTTTTTTTTTTTTTTTTTTTGAGACGGAGTCTCGCTCTGTTGCTCGGGCTGGAGTGCAGTGGCCGGACCTCAGCTCACTGCAAGCTCCGGCTCCCGGGTTTACGCCATTCTCCTGCCTCAGCCTCCCAAGTAGCTGGGACTACAGGCGCCCGCCACCTCGCCCGGCTAGTTTTTTGTATTTTTTAGTAGAGACAGGGTTTCACAGTGTTAGCCAGGATGGTCTCGATCTCCTGACCTCGTGATCCGCCCGTCTCGGTCTCCCAAAGTGCTGGGATTACAGGCTTGAGCCACCGCGCCCGGCCTAGTTTTTCCTGTTGTAGAACTTCATACAAATTGAATTATAGAGTATGTATTTTTTAATACCTGGCTTCTTTTACTGAGCAAAATGTTTTTAATATTCATTCATGGTGTTGCATGCATTAGCAATTCATTCTTCTTTTTTTTTAATCACTGAGTAGTATCCATTGCATGAATATAGTATAGTTTATTGATCCCCTCTCTTGTTAATGGAGATCTGAGTTGTTCTCAGTTTGGGGGTATTAGAAGCTAATAAGCTATTAATATTCTTTCACAAGCTATGTGTGTGTGTGCATGTGTGTGCACATGCATATGTTTTCATTTCTCTTGAATAAATGTGCATGAGTGGAGCTAACAGATCATAGGATTAATGTATGTTTAACTGCCAAACAATTTCCTAAAAGGTCATACCATTTACCCTCCCAGTATATGAGAGATCTGATTATCCCACATCTTCGCAAAAATGTGGTATTATAGGTCTTCTTAATTTTAGTTATTTTAGTGAATGTGAAGTAGTAGAAGCATTTGTGCTTAAGTGACTTTTTCTTTTGCACAGGTATAGGTTTAGGTGATAACTGTAGATTAATAATAGCAAGCACTTACATAGTACTTAAAATGTGCCATACTCTGTTCCTGTTCATTATAAGTATAAACTCCACAATACCTTTGAAGTCGGGACTATTATTATCTCCATTTTACAGATGAGAAAACTGAGGCATAGAGAGGTTAAATAACTTACATGAAATCACACCCAGGAAGTAGCAGATGAAGGCTTTGAACCTACACAGTTTGGCTCCAAAGTTCAGGCTCTTGACTTGTATGCTCTTCTACCTCTCACAATTGTTAATAGGAATCCTTTCCAGTTCTCTAACATTTCACTGAGACACTGGTAAATATTTCTGTTTAAGACAACTATCACGAGGTCAGGAGCTCGAGACTAGCCTGACCAACATGGTAACACCCCGTCTGTACTAAAAATACAAAATTAGCTGGGCACAGTGGCGTGTGCCTGTAGTCCCAGCTATTCAGGAAGCTGAGGCAGGAGAATTGCTTGAACCTGGGAGGCAGAGTTGCAGTGAACTGGGATCGTGCCACTGCACTCCAGCCTGGGTGACAGACCGAGACTCCATCTCCAAACAAACAAACAAACAAACAACAACAACAAAAAACAAACTATCGTGTTGATTTAAAAATCCCATACTTTTTAAAATAAAGAACTGTGAATTTTAAACAATTTCCTTCTACTCCTGCCCATCTTATTCTGAACTTAAACATTTTCCTTATATCAGTACGTCTCCAATTTTATTATATTTTCCTAAAAGCTTTTATTTTGAATACTTTTGTTGTTGTTGTTGTTGTTGTTGGACAATTCTTCTGGAAGTCCTGACTTTCAAGTCCTGAGCTTATATCGTATCAGAATGCTTTTTATAGTAAAAAAATAAACAAACAAAAAGTGAAAATAAGTTTAAGAATATGGATCTATATTCTCAGTATCTCCAGGTAGGGCAGTGCCAAGGTTGGTGAGGTCAGCAGATTAGCAATACCATAAAAGTCCCAGGCTTCTTCGATTTTTCCACCTAGCACATTCTTCTTAGGTAACATTCCCTCATGGTTGCAATATAGCTGCCATCCTTGAAGCTCTCACATCTCCACTCCAGAAAAAAGGATCACTTCTTTTTACCATGTGTTTTTTTGTTTTTTTTGTTTTTTGTTTTTTTTTAAATAGAGACGGGTCTTGCCATGTTGCCTGGGCTGGTCTTGAACTCCTGAGCTCAAGTGATCCTCCCATCTCAACCTCCCAAAGTGTTGGGATCATAGGCATGAGCCTCTGCACCTGGCCTCCATGCCTATTTTTAAGAGTAGACAGCTTTTTAAGAAATGACTCCCCATTGACCAGGGCTGAGTCCTATGTTTACCCTAAACCAATCCCTGAGACAGGAATAAGGTCATCATGACTAGCTTCAACCACAGCTTCAAAACCAGTGTACTGAGGCAACCGGTGTACTGAGCCATTGGTCTTTTCAGCCCTGGAAGCGGTCAGAGACACTTCAGTGATCACCTCCAGCCTGAGCAGCCTCTTCCATTTACTCCAGGTGCCACACAAACACTATCATTTTCTGTGCATTCTACGACATGGGAGAAAGTAGGGAAGCACTGGGTTAGAGATCAATCAGTATTTCCCCAAGTTATATGGGCAAGGGGGTGATATTGATCCCTGAACAAAATCAGGCTTCTCAGGATGAAAGAAGCAAACAATGGATGTTTAAATCAGGCTTAGAAAATGAACACAAAACAAGAGAACCCACAGGGAGCAAAGTGACAAATTATGTCACGTGACTAGCTTGCCTGTCCCATCACCTCAGTTGCTGCCTTGATGATTCTGACTTCCAAACATCCTGTCCTTCTAGCTCAAACTCAGAAGACAGGAACATTTAAGTTTGGCCAAGCTGAACCAGGGGACAGACAGAGGACAAGCTGGCCCCTTGGTGGCCACGGCAGGAAGCATGCGCTGAGAACTGCCGTTTTGCCATCTGCCTGGTGGGCACCTCCAGAAGGAAGATTGGGTGCTAACGGCATGCCAGTGGTGAGTGGGCAGCTAAAAAAAATGACAAAAACATCATTGGGAAACTTCCTGCAGCAATTCCAATTTGCCTCTGAGTCAGCCTGGCTCTGGTTAAAGTCTATACACAAACAAATCCGTGGGTCAATGCATCTTCACCCTCAGGGCACTATCTCCAGAATAACCATGGCATTAATGGGATCCGCAGTTTCAATCATCTCCCAAGTAATCAGTTCTGGTGCCTCCCCAAATGAGACAAATGACAGTTTCATGGTCACTCGTGGCTATGAAATCTCACTGAGACAATTCAACTCTGGTTAAATTATATTTAAGTTAATAAATATGAATTCAGATGGCCAAAGAAGCTCAAAAACCGCTGGGCATCTAAGACGAAAAAGAAAAAAATAAATGGCGCCTCATTCTGTTCTCCTACCCCAAGCTTTCTCACTTGTGTTTTTTTAAAAAATAAATTAGGGCCTTGGTGATTTCTTCTCAGTTTATCTGAATGAAGTTTAGGCCATTTACAGAAGAGATAAAACAAAATTGCTGAAATTCACTAAACAGTAAAGGAGGAAACCACAGTATGAAACCAAACAGTATAGTGATTATAAAAAGCAATAACTATTCTCAGCCATTTCTAAAGCTTAAGATTTTAGTGCATAACAGAGAGGCTATGTGAACATCTATCTTTATGACACTTGGGTTTTAACCAGCAATGCTCTATATAAACCTATTTTAACTATACAAGGAAATTCCATATCACTCTGAGATGACAAATACTCTCTAGGAGACTAAAACCTGCTCTCAAGTCTGGCTCTAAAATTGTTCTCAAACCAATTTATACTGTGACAAAATACAGTATGTGTTTCCCCCAATGTTACTGGGCAAGAACAACTCCAGTATTCCAAGTATCATGGTCCTTAAGAAAGTTATGGAAATTGGACATCTCTACTAATAAATGAAGTAAAATAAAAACAAAGAAAATACATATTTTTGGCCAGCAGACTGGTATAAATCAAAGTTGTTAGCTACAGTGTGGACAAGAAAGATTCTTATTCACTTGGTAGTAGCATAAATCAATACAACCTTTTTTTTTTTTTTTTTTTTTTGAGATGGAGTCTTGCTCTGTTGCCCAGGCTGGGGTGCAGTGAAGCAATCTCAACTCACTGCAAACTCTGCCTCCCGAATTCAAGCAATTCTCTTGCCTCAGCCTCCCGAATAGCTGGGATTACAGGTGCACATCACCACGTCTGGCTAATTTTTGTGTTTTTAGTAGAGATGGGGTTTCACCATGTTGGCCAGGCTGGTCTTGAACTCTTGACTTCAAGTGATACACCTGCCTCGGCCTACCAAAGTGCTGGGATTACAGGTGTGAGCCACCGCACTCAGCCGGTACAACATTTTTGGAAAACCAAATTCCTTCCAAATTCGAGCAATATCATTTCAAAGGGTTCATTTCACAGAAATTCTCCCACAAATGTTTTATGTATAAGAATGGTTACTGTAGCATTGCCTTAGTAAAACTTAGAAACAGGTCAGGCATGGTGGCTTATGCCTGTAATCCCAGCACTTTGAGAGGCTGAGGGGGCGGATCATTTGAGGCCAGGAGTTCGAGATCAAATCTGGCCAGCATGGAAAAACCCCATCTCTACTAAAAAAA
>NW_016819951.1:2559274-2563201 GCF_001698545.2 Rhinopithecus bieti
AAAATTAGCTGGGCATGGTGGCACAGGCTTGTAATCCCAGCTACTTGGGAGGCTGAGGCACGAGAATTTTTTGAACTCAGGAGGCGGAGATTGCAATGGGCCAAGATTGCACCACGGAACTCCAGCCTGGGGAAAAAATTGAGGGCCTGTCCCACAAAAAAAAAAAAAAAAATTTTTTTGAGAACAACTTAATGTCCATCAGTAGGAGACTGATGAAATTAATTATAGTTCATTCTCACCATTGAATACACACTTATTAAAAATAATGACATATATCAGTATGTAAGACACGTAAGTAAATACAGTTTAGAATAAATTATGTAGGATGATCTCACCTCTGTAAAATTTATATCATAAAATATGATATGTATGTCACTATATGTTTAGAAAGTATCTGGTGAATATATACCCTGTTAATAACCATTAAAGAACCTTCATGTTCTAAGCCATGCATATCTCTAACAATTAAATTTATTAACATATGTTGCCTTAATGATAAAAACTCTATAGTTCTTAAAAGAGCACAAATGCACCCTTTTCTTCAATAGAATTCATACCAATAATAATTAATAATCTTTGTGGGTTTTGTTGTTTTGCTTTTTGTTTTGTTTTTAAACAGAGTCTCACTCTTTTGCCCAGGCTGGAGTACAGTGGGACTATCACAGCCCACTGCAGCCTCAACCTCCTGGGCTCAAGTGATCCTCCCACCTCAGCCTCCTGAGTAGCTAGAACTACAGGTATGTGTCACTATGCCCGACGAATTTGTATTTTTTGTAGAGATGAAATTTTGCCATGTTGCCCAGGCTGGTCGTGAACTCCTGGACTCAACTGATCCACCCATCTCAACCTCCCAAAGTGTTGGGGTTACACGTATGAGCCACCGTGCCCAGCGAATAATCATTTTTAAATGGACATACTAGACAAACACTTGGAGACACTACTGCCCTTCTGGCACTGTGTGAATGGACACAAAGTTAAATTAAACAGATCTTTATTCTCCAGAAATGGTCTACACAAGAGCCTGGATCAAATGTTTTGAATAGGACATTTTACAAAATTGTAAAAATATTATAGATATTCTTGCTATAAAATATTTGATTTCAGAATAATATGAAAGTAAGAGAAGCGGAAACTTCTCCTTCATCCACTTCCACTTCCACTTCCCAGAGGTAAAAATTATTTATTAATAATTTGGGTTATACATGTCAAGCCCCATCCCTCCACACACATGAACACATACACACATTGTTGGCATATATCCATAACAATACACATACATACATATATACCTACACATACACACAAACATACACATACACACACCCCATATATTGTTCTGTACTTTGTTTTTGTTTTTACCCAAAAAATATATCATTGACAATTATCTGGGCCAATGGTTTTGTTTTTACCCAAAAAATACATCATTGACAATCATCTGGACCAATTTTCAACTCCATTCTTTCTCCTGATCTCATAGAATTCCATGGTACCGAGGTACCATCATTTAATTAACTATTCTGTTTATTCTCACTGCTTTGTTATTTGAAATATGAAAATATGAAAATCCTGGCACATGCACCATTACATGAGAATGTCCTTAGGAGGATTTCCTGAAATGGAAATGCTTGGTCAAAGAGAACAAATATCTTACATTTTGACTGGAAACAACTAAACTGCCCTATAAAAAGGTTGCAACGATTTATCGGATCAATTATAATTTAATGCTTCTGCTTTAAAATATCCATTTCCTCTCATTCTTATTTTAGATAATTTCACCTATAAGACATATATCAGTAGGTAAAACATGTTACAGTCCCATTTCTGGGATGCTTTTCCTTCTCTCTTTTTTATTTTACCTATTTTAGTGGCCAAGGCCTTTTTCTAAACTATAATTTACTGAGTTCTTGTCATGTTCTAGGCATCAGTTTAAGCAGTCACACAGCACTCTCCCATTTAAACCTGACAACATCATGAGATAGCATGTTCCCATTTTACAGATGAGGAAACTGAGGCTCAAAGGGGTTAAGAAACATGTTCTGAGTCACCCAGCCAGTAAAGGATGTGGGCCAGCATTGGAACTCATACCACTTGACTCCAATATCCTTAGCTCCCACAGGATATGTGCAAATCACACAAAGGAAACAGATAAAGCTGTTCATCCCATTACAACATCTATTAGAACAGACTGATGACATTAGACAGCAGTAAATAATGAATGCAGCTGCTTTGGCTGAGGAAGGCACTGTGGTTTCCCAGGCCACATGCTCTTTTTTCTCACAGATCCCTCAAGCCTATGCCTACCCACCTTGTCCTTCTTGGACAGGTGCTTTGCATACTTCTTGAACAAATGCTATCGCCACATTTTGAGTATGTCTCACTCTTCTGCCTTACGCTTGATACTCAGTCCTCCCCAGTGAAGTAGCCCATGGCATACTCCCACTTCACAGACGAGCCAGCCAAGCTGATAATGCAGGAGCTTTAGCACATAACTGTCTGGAGTGCAGTGGTGCAATCACGGCTCACTGCAACCTCAGCCTCCCGTGCTCAAGAAATCCTCCTGCCTCAGCCTCTTGAGTAGCTGGGACTACAGGTACACACCACCAGGTCTGGCTAAATATTTTGGTATTTTTTGTAGAGATGAGGTTTCACCATTTTGCCCAGGCTGGTCTTGAACTCTTGGGCTCAAGCAATTCTCCCACCTCAGCCTCCCAAAGTGCTGGGATCACAGGCATGAGCCACAGGCCCATCTTGTTTTCTTCTTTTTAATCAAAGGAAACAGATGAAGTTGTTTATCAAATTTTCATTTGCTGAACTTCATCAAAATTGATAGTAATTTTCTAAAGAATACACCTATTATGGAGTCTAACCATATTATTTGTACTGACTATTTCAGAGTCACAATATAACTTCAGAAGTAATGTTGAAGGTTGGAGGAAAAAAAAGCAAAAGCTATCTTTAGTGAATATGTTGGCTCATGGTTTTACTTTCTGAAAAACTTCAGATACACAGTCCTATATATACATAAATACATACATGTATTTGTACATTTTTCATATGTCATACATTAAGTATGCACACATATTTATTTCTTTATAGATTTAAGTATGACCTATTTAGCTCAGAGAAAACACAAGGAAAAGGCCAGAAGAAAAGCAAAAGGGTAGAAAGAACATAATTAAATCTGATTTACTTAAAACACAATGCACAGATAAAAGTGTGGTGAATTTTTATAACCTAATTTAGTATATGAGCCTGAAAAAGATTAAATGGATGCAACTGTGTGCTGAATAAAGGAGACTGTTCAGATTCTGGCACTAACATCTAAAAAAAAAAAGATTTTGAAACTCAGAGTTGGGGTCTGAAGGTTATAAAAGGAAAAAACAATTTCCTAAAAAAAAAAAAAAAAAAAAAAAAAAAAAATCTCATTCCCAAAAAGAATTTGAGAGCAAAATCTTATGAACTCGGCTGGAACTATATCTGGCATCAATACCTAGAAAGTTCAAAATATAAAAATCCTAAGGAAGAAAGAGCTTCATAAATTTAAGCATGATTTGACAGTTAAGATTCTTTGTATCCTGACCAAAATTGTTTCTAACTTAAACACTGAGTTCATTTAAAAATTGGTAGTAGCCTATTTATTAAAAGAAAATGTACTTTCTCCTAAGAAACATTTGGGAAATACCTGGTATGACTTTTTTCTTCAGCGATGATGATGGCAGATTGTCATTATTTGATGGTGCTAATTAGACACAATAGCCAGCTCTTGTAACTTAAAGAGTCAAATTCTCTATATATTGTCTATGCTTGCAGAATTTTGAAAAGCTTGAACACAGCCAAAGAGTTGGGGAAAGCAAGCTTTTAATTAAACACTAATAAAGGCCAGAAAAAATTTTGCTTTTGTTTCTGTTTTTTTTTTTTTTTTTTTTT
>NW_016819951.1:2565706-2602435 GCF_001698545.2 Rhinopithecus bieti
TAAAAAAGAAATAAAAAAAAAAAAAAAAAAAAAAAAAAAAGAGCAAACGGTCTGAAATGTCTGTCAGGAAAAACAGGGCACCTTCCAGAGCCCAACCACAGGGCTGGGTGCAGGAAATAGCGATCACTTGACACGACTGACGAGAAGTGCAGAAGCTGCCAAGTTCCCCGCCCTGGGCTGGGCACGGGTGGGTACTTGCAGCTGGCAGTACACACAAGCTGGTGTCCTTGAGGGAGCCCACTGGCACCAGGGTTAGAGGAAATAACCTACTCCGCTATCTAAAGCAATGCTTTTCTAATGAAACGGTCATTAGAGAAGCCAAACGAATGTATTCTCAATCAGCTTACGCTGGCTTGGGGCTATTTTCAATCATGAAAAAGAATAAACCCACACATACAAATGTATTTCAACATACATGGCTTTTTCCCCACATGAGGTTTCTAAAGCTTCATGGAATGCAAACATTGCCTTTGGGGCGTTCTGCTAATGCTGCTTCCCCCTCCTCCAAATGCTTGGTGTCTTCCCATACCATGTGCTGCCTCTACCCTTGCCTGGGTCCCCATCGTCTCTTAGCTGGAGATCTGAAATGGCCTCCTGACCGCTCTTACCCCTTTTAAGTCATTCTCCCCAGAGTGGCTGGAGCAAGCTTCTTAAAGTGTAAAGCAGATTCATTTGTTCAGTTAATCAACAAGTATTTCTGAAGCACATTTTTGGTTCCAGGTGTTGTTCCAGGCACTGAGGATTCTAACAGTGAAGTCCCCTGCATGCCTTCAGCTATTAATAACGTTCTGGCAGGGGAAATGAGCATATCAACAAATATATTCATAAAGTCAGGTGGTGTGGTGAAAAGGGTTACAGTGAAAAATAAAGCAGGCTAAGACATGGTTGGGAGTCACCTCCCGGTTGGGGTGACAACTGAAGAGAGACCTACAGGAAGTGATGGGGTAAGCATCATGTAGACTTCTCAGGAATGAGATTCCAGGCAGAGAACATTCTGTGGGTTACATCTCTGAGGCTGGAATGTGCTTGGCAGGTTTGAGGGACAGCAAGGAGGTCAGGGTTGCTGGAGAAGCGTTAAAGAGAGGAAGGATGCTGGGAGTTAAGACCAGAGGTTGGGTGTGTTTGTTGGAACTGAGGCGGGAGTTGGGAGAAGCCTAGGTAGAAGGAATACTGATCACATAGACACACACAGGGGCCTTGTAGAGATAGTAAGGCCGGGTTGTTTCTCAGAATTGGGAAGTCATTGAAGAGATCTGAACAAAAAAATGACATGATCTGACTTACTTTGAACAAAATCACACTGGAGGCTAGGTTGAGAAAAGACTGTGGGGTGGTTGGCATTTGTAGAGAGACCAATTAGGAAGCTATTGCAACAAACCAGCTAAGAAATGAGGGTGGCTTGGCCCCAGAGTCATGGTGATGAAGATGATGATAAGTGGATATATAGTTTGAAGGTAGAGCCAAAGGGATTTGCTGATGGGTTAGAAGTAGAATGTGAGTGTTGAAAACTAGCCAAGGTTTTCATTTCAGCACCCGGAAGTGGAGTGGCCATTTACTGACAAATAGCTGACTACAAAGTAAGCTCCGAGAGGGCAGAGCTTTTTGTTGGTTTCTTGCTGTATCTCCACTGCCTCGACCAGGCCTAGAATGTAATAGGCCCTCAGTAAATATTTGTTTAAATGCATGCACAAGTTATTTCTACATTTGAAACATCTTGGCTTCCCACCACACTTACAGCAAACTCTAGAACACCAGGGCACCGTGTGATCTAATCTCTGCTTCCTTGCCAAACCCACCTCTGACGACCTTAACATTTCTTGCAACACTTTGGCCACTCCACTCTGCTCTCCAGTCCTACAACATCCTAAGGTCTTTCCTGCCTCAGTGTATTTGCATCTGCCATTACCTCCACTTGGAATGCTGTTCTCCTTGGTCTGCACATGCCAAGCTCCTTCTCATCCTTTGAGTCTTGACATTAACAAAACCTCGGAAAGAAGACTTTTGTCACATTTCTCCCCTGCCAGCTTCATCCCCAGTGGACTCTGAGCTCCACAAGGGCAGGGTCTACCTCTGTCTGTTATGCTGTTGTATCCCAAGTGCCCAGAAAAGTGCCTGAAAGGTAATAAATATTGCTCAATAAAAAGTGCTTTAATAAACAATGAGGCTGGGCATGGTGGCTCATGCCTGTAATCCCAACACTTTGGGAGGCTGAGGTGGGTGGATCACCTGAGGTTAGGAGTTGGAGACCAGCCTGGCCAACATGGAGAAAGCCTGTCTCTACTAAAAATACAAAAATTAGCTGGGCATGGTGGCACACGCCTGTAATCCCAGCTACTTGGGAGGCTGAGGCAGGAGAATCACTGGAACCTGGGAGGTGGAGGTTGCAGTGAGCTGAGATCATGCCACTGCACTCCAGCCTGGGTGACAGAGCAGGACTCTGTCTCAAAAATAAATAAATAAATAAATAAATAAATAAATAAACAAATAAATAAACAAACAAACAAAAAATGAATGATAATATCTGATAGAATGATAGCTTAAATGATGATATCCAGTGTATATCATAGTCCACTCTTTTTAAGCATTATATATGTGTGTATACGTGTATATATACCTACACATATACATACACAAATATTCATTTATTTTTCACTATTACCTTAGAAGACAGGTATAATATTAATATCTCCAATTTAAAAATGAGGCACAGACATGGAGTAACTTGCCCAGGGTTATACACCTGACGGGTAGCAAAGCTGGGATTTGAACTCAGGCAGTGTAGTTCTAGTGTCTGTGCATTTAAACCCCTAAGATTTACAAGGATTCCCTTGTGCTGATGCGAAACACCTCTATGATTTGACTTTAGAGATAACTGGGGTGACAGAAGGAGAGAGAACTCTCAGCCAAGTGTTTGTGGATGCTTGCATGTTTGCAATTAGAAACAAACAACTTCACAAAAGACTGTCTTCTTGGCCGGGCGCGGTGGCTCAAGCCTGTAATCCCAGCACTTTGGGAGGCCGAGACGGGTGGATCACAAGGTCAGGAGATCGAGACCATCCTGGCTAACACGGTGAAACCCCGTCTCTACTAAAAATACAAAAAACTAGCCGGGCGAGGTGGCAGGCGCCTGTAGTCCCAGCTACTCGGGAGGCTGAGGCAGGAGAATGGCTAAAAAAAAAAAAGACTGTCTTCTTTTGAAGTGGAAAGGCTACTTAAAGAAACAGACCAGGCAGTCTTACCAACTCTTTTTACTTTAGTTTAAGTGAGTTTATCAAATCCGGCTATGGTTACAGAGTTTGGTAGAGGGAGAGATGAGAGACTAGGAGAGTGCTAAAAAGAAACGTAGGTAAGGCCGGGTGCGGTGGCTCAAGCCTGTAATCCCAGCACTTTGGGAGGCCGAGACGAGCAGATCACGAGTTCAGGAGATCGAGACCATCCTGGCTAACCCGGTGAAACCCCGTCTCTACTAAAAAATACAAAAAAAATAAAAACTAGCCAGGCGAGGTGACGGGCACCTTTAGTCCCAGCTACTGGGGAGGCTGAGGCAGGAGAAAGGCGTAAACCCGGGAGGCGGAGCTTGCAGTGAGCCAAGATCCGGCCACTGCACTCCAGCCTGGGCGACAGAGCGAGACTCCGTCTCAAAAAAAACAAAGAAACGTAGGTAAACGTAGAAAAGGAAGAGGCTGACTTTAGGTAAGTGGCAAACTAAGTTCATCTCATTCAATGACTCAAGTGGATGAGATTAGGATTTAGACACATCTAAGCTCCAATCTTTGCTCATGAACAAGTTAATTAACAACTGTGAACAATTTCTGCATTTGCCAAATGGGTTTAATTATACCTACTTAACATCGTTAGAAGAATTAAACAAAATGGTGAATATAAAATGCTCAGCACTGTGTCTGACATATAGAGAAATGTTTATTAAATAAATATAACCGGCCAGGAATGATGGCTTATGCCTGTAATCCCAGCACTTCGAGAGGCTGAGGTGGGAGGATTGTTTGAGGGCAGGATTTCAAGACCAGCTAGGGCAACAACAAGATCTCGTCCAAAAAAAAAAAAAAATGCTGGGTGTGGTGGTGCACCTGGAGTCTTAGCTACTTGAGAGGCTAAGGTGAAAGGATCACTTGAACCCAGAAGCATAAGACTGCAGTGGGCTATGATTACACCAATGCACTATAGCCTGAGACACAGAACAAGACCCAGTCTCAATCAATCAATCAATCAATCAATCAATAAATGCTTAAGATGAGACAGGCAGCCTAGTGAAATCTTTATTTACATAATCTTGTTTTGTCCCCTCAACAACCCTGGGAGGTAGGCACTATTATTTCCTCATCTTACAAAAGATAAAATGAGGCACCAAGAAGTCAAGTAACTTGTCCATGTCACACACCTATTAAGTAGGGTATTTGGACTTAAATCCCAGTCAGAGTTTGCACTCTAGTATGATAATTTTTGGCTTAGGATCAAGTCTTTGGAAGGGGTCCAAATTTTTACATTTGAAGAGCTACTATTTCTCCATCAATGCTATCGTTAACCTTTATACCAAACTTAAAAGATCTTATTTTATCTTTTTATAGGTAAATAAACAGGCTTAGAAAGGGTAAGCAGCTTGGCTCAAGGTCATACAGCCGATAAGTGATGGAGATTTGATTTTTATCCCAGGTTCAGCTGACTCTAGCCCATTCTATTTCCCTATTTTACGAAGGACCTTTTCTCTGTTAGGTAATAAGCATCTAATCGAATTTTAATGAGACAAACTAATTCCTGCAAAAATATTTGCTGGCTACACTACCCAAGGGTAGCATGATGCTTATAATAACCAGGTCTTAGCAGCTGCAAATCTCAGGGTCAGATCAGAGGACAGCTTACACAGATGGAAAAGATAGCAGTTATGGGGTCCTAGAGCCTTTGTGCATGAGGATATTGAGTTATTAGTACTATGGAGTGAGGGTCAGAGTTAGGAGGAAGAAAATTTAACAGTTTCCTGTCAGAGAGACAGAAATAAAGCAACTAAAAGTT
Organism: Rhinopithecus bieti; assembly: GCF_001698545.2. Lineage (NCBI taxonomy): Eukaryota > Metazoa > Chordata > Mammalia > Primates > Cercopithecidae > Rhinopithecus > Rhinopithecus bieti. The sequence continues at coordinate 2,570,735 of NW_016819951.1, forward strand.
GTGAGCCTGTTTGCTTTACTAGTATCAATCAAACAGACAGTAGCATTAAGATGCTAGTGCTGCCTGATAAAATCCTGTGCCACAAAACCATGTGTCCACAGTGTGTCTACACAGTGGTCAGTGGGCCCCTTTCCTGGTGGCCATCCAGACTACAGTTCTTCATCTGGGTGGTGAGAGGAATGAGTCAAGACTTCTGCAAACTTTAGAAGCTTCAAAGGTCAAGAAATTATGTGCATAAGAATTATGAACAATACATATATGAAGATAATTTGCCAGACATCCATCCAATCATTCATCTATCCATCCAATTGCCTACCCACCCACTTGCTCATCCAATCATCCATCCACCCACCCACTCACTTACCCATCCACCCATCCAAGCAGCCATCCAACCAAACACCTACCTCTCTATCCTACCTACCATTCATCCATCCAACATCCACCCATTTAACAATCCACCCATCTACCCATTCATCCACCCACCCACTTACCTGTCCAACCTTCCATCCATTCATCCATCCACCCCATTCCATCCATCCATCCATCCATCCATCCATCCATCCATCCATCCATCCATGCAATCATCTATTTAACCAAGCACCCATCTATTGGTCCATCCATATAACATCTAACAGTGTTTTTAGTGCTTTTAAATATTAATACATTTAATTTTTATAACCATCCCAAGAAAATAACTATTTGATGTAGGTACTATAATTGTTCACATTTTACAGCAGAAAAAAAAGTGGAGTTTGGAGAACTCCCATAACCAGTAAAAGGTGAGTTAGGATTTGAACTCAAGCAATATGAGTTCATAGACTTCATCTTTAAGCAGTAGGCTATGTTTTCACCCAATATTTTTTGAGTGAATGAATAAATGAACAAATGAAAAAATTGTATCTTTATGTGTCATTTCTCTTAAAATAAAGCAGCAAAGTTGTGGCCAGAGGCTGAGTGTTAGAGTCAGCTAGCATGTTATTCAAATTCCAACACTGTGACTTATTACCTATTATAATAAGTACATAAAATCAATAAAATGGGCTTCGTAAGATCATATTGAAGAGGATAAAGGCACAACATCGAATAAAGTGTGTAAAATCTAGCAACTCTCCTTTTCAGCATATACCCTACAGAAAGTCTTGCTCATATGCACAAGGAGACAAGTACAAAAATTTTCACTGTACTGTTATTTAGAAATAACTTATGTCTATCAACAAGAGATTGATATACCCATGCAATGGGGTATAGGGATTAAAATGAATTCAGAGATAAATCCCAAAACTTACTGAAAGAAAATAAAAGCAGCAGAATGACGCATAAATATATAAGTTTTACAGACACACAAAGTAATATATATTGTTTATAGATACAAACAGGTGTGACATAATTATAAAAACATACCTGGGAATAAAAAACTTTAGGGCAGAATTTTCTAGGGAGCAGGAAGAAGTACAAAGGAAGTTTCAACTGATTCAATACAATTTTACTATATTACAAAAAAGTATCCAAAACAAACATGGCAGATTATTAATAAGATGCCTTAAACAGTGCTGGGAGCATAGATTTTTCCCTATATTATCTTTTATATTTCTGTATATTGAAATAAGCCCTAAAGTTTTTTCTTCTTAAAGGTAGTACATGCAAAGTGCCAAGCATAAGGCCTGGCATATAGAAAGGCCTAGCATATAGCAGCTGCTTAATGTCTAGTAGCTGTTAGTCAAGTGAAGACAGCAAGGTTACATAAAAGTAGTAGTTAAACGGAAAATAGCTATTTAAGCAAAAAGCAACACACACACAAAATTTAAGAGACAAAAAAAATGACTAAAAAGGACATTAGGGGAAAATGGGACTATTTAATTTACCATATTTGCTAGCATTTTTTATAGCAAAAGTTTATTTCAAGTATGCAGAATGTATATCTGTTATGTATGTACATATATACACAATATATCTAATTACATATGGGTGTTAATTTTAATTTTTTTATGAGAGCTTAATTTCTGCCTCCTTTCCATGTTGTAAGTCATATGGTCTTGTTTATAAAATTTAGAACTGCAAATCTGATTCCTCATTTGAGTCATTCAAACTTTTCCACAACAACCAACTGGGACATCAAAAATATAATGTTCAGAATAAACATAAGTAGGGGATGAATGAGAAAGTGATTTTATGCTACAAGCTCCACCAAGAAAAGATGGAATGTGAAAAACAAACACTTATTTGAAGAGTTCGGAGAATCCGTTCTTGATGTTTTTCAAGCTGTGCAACAAAGGTTCAAAAATGCTTTTCAAAGAAACTGAGACTAATTTTGTTGAGTTTACATGACATAGTTCTTTTGGAAATTTCTGTCAGGTGAAATTTCTGTCAGGTGATGGGCTAAAAAATTAAGATGAAAAAATTAAAATTAGTTTTGGATACCTTAGCATCTTAGTTCCCTGCCATAAAATCTTTGGTTACCAGAAAAAGTAGAAGATTGATTTTCTCACTGATAAATGGACTCATTTCATTTATCACCCAAGTTTTCTCTCCTTTCTGTATGTGTTAATCACTACCATAATGGTAAGTAGCTGAGTCTGTTGCTGTCCAATCCCTTGAAAAAAGTGTAGCAAGCAGTCAGGAGACCTCTCTGAAGACTGGCTGTGTTTTAAAGCTAGATTCTACATCCGCACGTCAAGGCAATCTCACTCTCCACTTTCTTCCTGCTGGCCTTGCTTCCGTGCAGGCTTTGGTCCTAGCACCTGTTGGGGAGGCACCTGTAGAAGGTGCTTGATGTCTTGCCCAAACTTATTTCCCCAGCTGTTGGGAGTGTTGTGAGCCAACAGCTCTCAGCCCCCTCTGGAAATTGCAGTCCCTTAAAGAGAGCTGCCTCCTCCAAGGTCATCCCATCCCCCTTTTCAAGGGTAGCCCATCTCCAATAATGGGTTAATGAGGGTGGGGAGAAGACCTAGCCCTCTTGTAACAACCTGGGACAACTCTCAGCTTCAGAGCTACCTGGGAGGTCAGCTACAGTTTTTGTTGAGCCTGAATTCTAGTTCAAATTTTCCCTCTGCTTAATCCTTCTTCTTCTCCTTCTCCTCCTCCTTCTTTTTTTTTTTTTTCCAGAGACAGAGTCTCACTCTGTTGCCCAGGCTGAAGTGCAATGATGAGATCTCTGCTCACTGCAACCTCTGCCTCCCGGGTTTAAGCGATTCTCCTGCCTCAGCCTCCCGAGTAGCTGGGACTACAGGTGTGTGCCACCACACTTGGATAATTTTTTTTGTATTTTTAGTAGAGATGGGGTTTTGCCATGTTGGCCAGCTGGTCTCAAACTCCTAGCCTCAAGTGATCTGTCCACCTTGGCCTCCCAAAGAGCTGGGATTACAGGCTTCAGCCACCAATCCTACTTCTTTTTTATTCCCTTCTCCAGGTGTAGGTCCTCAGAGGGCTCTCTAATAAACTTCCTGCTTGTTAATCTCCATTTCAGAGTCTGCTACCTAAGGAACCAAATCTGTGTCAGCATTCGCGCTGTTCTGTGGGGAGGCAGAATTGGTTTGCCTCGCCCCTGTGGTTGGGTGGGTATGTGACCAGTTCTGCCAATGACTGAGAAGTGACATGAGCCACTTCGAGGCCAAGCATTTCACTGTCAGGACCAGACTCTGAAGAGCTCTTCACTTTCTATCAGGGCATCTGGCAATGTTTAGGAACATTCTGTGGGCCTGAATGACAATAATCAACCAAGCTTCCAGCCAACCAGTGATTGGATAGGCAATATGAGCAAAAGTAGAGAAAATCATTGCTTTAAGCCACCAGGATCCTGGGGCTGTTTGTTGCCATGGCTAACCCCATCTATCCTGACTGATACACTGAATCACTACAACGGCCTCCGAGCTTCCCTTGCCTTACTGCTTCCCTACGCAACACTTCCCAAATCTATCAGCCTCATGGCTGCCAGTGGTAATTCTAAATCAACTCCTTCCTTCCCCACAAAGATCTCCCCATAAACATCAAAATTCTGAAGTACAGGGTCATTCAAGTTCAGGCATCATTCTCAATCAAAATCTCTCTGTCTTTGTCTCTCTATTCATCAAGGTTAAAAAAACAAAAACAAAAAATCCTCTTTATAATCCCCAACAAAAGTCATGTTCCATGCCTGAAATACCCTTCTACCTTCCTCCTACTTGTCCTTCAAAGATCAGCTTGAGTCACTCCCTCTAGGAAGCTTCCTTGGTCCTTCCCTTTTGCGTTATTCCTGTCTGGTTTAGACTACCTCCACTGGTCACCTAAAAAGGCAAAGTCCTTTCATAAACCTTGGTTTCCTTAACTGTCTCCCTTACATGAAAATACATTTTCTGAAGGCAAGACAAAAGTCTATTTTGATTTTGTGTTTCTAACATCTTGGCATAGGAACTGAGACTTGGTGAGCCCCTGATAATTACTTTAGGTATGAATGAATGAACAAATGAATAAATCAATCCATGACTCCAATCATTATATTTTATAGAGAAGGACCTAGTAAAGGTAAACTGAGGACTCATTCTGAAGATTTGTTTTTTAATTTCTAAATAATTACAATTTTGTTTTGTTTTGTTTTGAGACAAGGTCTCACTCTGTTGCCCAGGCTGAAGTGTAGTGGCAAAATCTCAGCTCACTGCAGCCTTAGCCTCCCAGGTTCAAGCATTCCTCCTGCCTCAGCCACCTACGTAGATGGGGCTACAGGCACACACCACCACACCAGGCTAATTTTTGTATTTTTTGTAGAGGTGGGGTTTCGCCGTGTTGCCCAGGCTGGTCTCGAACTCCTGGGTTTAAGTGACCTGCCCACCTTGGCCTCCCAAATGCCGGGATTATAGGCATGAGGTGCCACACCCAGCCATGAGTAGGTTTTTGATGAGAAAATTTTTCCGTATTCCTTTAAGTTCTGTTTTTCTGTGATAGAATTATGGATTTTTCTTCCTCTAGTATTCTCCACCTTTTTTTTTTCTTGTCCGGGGATTGGCAAACTTGTTCTGTAAAGGGCTGGATAGTAAATATTTTCAGCTTTGTGGGCAATAGTCTTGTATCAGCTACTGAACTTTAAGTAGTTCAGACACAACTGCTCAATCTTGCCGTTATAGTGTGAAAGCGACTGTAGATAACATGTAATGGATGAGCCTGGCTGTGTGCTAACAAAACTTTATTCACAAAAACAAGAGGCAGGCCAGACTTTGCCCGCAAGCTGTAGTTTGCTGACTCCCTTTCTAGTCCAACTAATTTAGAAGACTGTGGAGAGTGAAGGGTGAGGGCAAGCAAACTGTATACAGTATGAAATGTACAAGGGCTCAATAGGGAATTGTCCTTTGGAGGACTTGGCCTTTGCCAACCAGTGTGGTGAGATCCAGAGTTCAGGAATTACCAGTTTGTGGATCATTGGAGTCTTGGATATAGCAAGATTGCCTCTTCAGAGACCCTAGTGGGAGATAGCTGTGACCTTCTAGATTTTAACTGTGGGCTTAGCTAAAAGAGGATGTGCTCTACCGTGTGGAACACACTCCAAATACCCAGGGTCCACCCCACATATGCTGCTGTGGGAAATTTCACAGTTTCTCTTACTTAGCATCCTCATGAAACATGTAAAAATGGGAATTTAGTTTCCAGGCCTAGAGGAAGTAGTCTCACCTATAAAAGCAATAGTAATGCCCCTAGCTACCCTCTATCAAGTACCTTCTCTGAGTTCAGTATTAAATCCTTTACATAAACAAGAGCTAACATTTATTGAGCATTTGCTTGTGCCAGGAACAGTGCTAAGTGATATATATGTTCCCTCATGAATTTCTCACCCTATTTTATAATGCAGCTACTTCTGTTCCCCTACTCTTACCCAGGAGGAAATGAAGCTCAGAGAGGGAAAGCAATTTGTCCAAGGTCACTTGCTCAAGTTGAGCCTACAGACTCTGCTGTGTTCTGTGTTGTACGCTACCCCCTCAGGGCCAGCAACCTGCTTCAGGGGAGCTGATCCAGCCTCTTATTGGTCACTTAAATATCCCGGAGTCTGTGCAAGTTGCCTCCTATTGGAGGCAATGACTCCCTTCAGAGTTTGCAAGAAATTCTACCTTTGGGACACTGGAGAGAAGGGAAAAACCTAATCCCAAGGAATAAACTGAGGGTTTTGTTAGAACATGTCACACTTAATAAAAAGCAAAGGGTGTTGATTATTTTTTCTGTAATATTCTGTCACCATTTTCCACCTAAGTTGTTTGTTAAACCAAATTAATTGCTATAACAAAACCCACCCAGGCAAGATATAAGGAGGATAGGGATATGGCTGATGAATCAGCTTTTAGCATGTAGCTTAAAGTGAAGGTGAATGCTCATGTCTGCCACTTTTGCCAAATTCAAGGCTTCACTTATAAAGTGAGTCTTTGTTCAAGGCAGCCTCAATGCAGCCTGAGCCTGCTTTTTATTTAGTCTCATTACTACAGAAATGCCTTATAGCTAGTATCTTAATTATTCATGGTTTGTTGGCACATTAAGTTACTTGCTTCTCCAATATCTAGAAATGGAGGAAGTGTTCAATTCCAAAGAAATTATGCCTTCCTAGCTTTGCTGGCTTGACAATAATGTTGTTGGAAAATACTTTATGAATAGGTGGGAGATCTTATTTCACTTATAGTATATGAAAAAAAGAATACCCCCAGGAGCCTGCCAGGTATTTCATGTAATGGATACCTCCCTCCCCACCCTATTTCTCTCTAGAGTGATTAAGCTTTGGCTTTCCTTACAAACAAGACTATTCAGACTAGAAGCAAGAAAAATGACACCTTTTTATCAACAAGATCATATAAAATTTAGTTCAGTAAAATATGTAACTCCCTGGTGTGTGTGTTTCTAGTCCATATGCCTGAAAGCTGAGCAGTGCAGTGGAACAGTCCCCTCTCTGATTTAGAATTCATAATTATGGGATAGCAAAGGGGTATTCTTATGATAAGCCCCTTAACTCAAATTCCTGTGGCAAAATACATACAAAAGTATTTGAGCATTAATCTTTGTACTTATCTTCAAAAATAGCTAATCTTTTTATGTAAAGAGCACTAGATTTGATATTCTAATGATGCAGTGGGCATCGCTGGTTGCATTTCAGCCAAGCATTTTGCCTTTCTTCCCTGGCAGCTCCGTGGTCTGAGGAGGGCCAACCTCACTCCTAGGTTTGAAAACGGATCCATTCCCCCGATAGCCTTAGCAAATCAATGCAATCCAATGTTTCTTAACCTTTTAATTCATTGTTACCTGTTTAAGGAGCCTTTTTAGATTTTTGTTTGTCACCCCTATTTATTTATTTATTTATTTATTTATTTATTTATTTATTTTGAGACAGAGTCTCGCTCTGTTGCCCAAGTTGGAGTGCAGTGGTGTGATCATGTCTCACTACAACCTCTACCTCCCAGGTTTAAGTGATTCTCATGCCTCAGCTTCCCAAGTAGCTAGGATTACAGGCATGTGCCACCATGCCTGGCTAATTCTTGTATTTTTAGTAGAGACAGGGTTTTGCCATGTTGGCCAGGCTGGTCTCGAACTCCTGAGCTCAAGTGATCCACTCGCCTCAGCCTCCCAAAGTGCTGGAATTACAGGCATGAGTCACCACACCCAGCTACTTTTTGTATTTTTAGTAGAGATGGGGTCTCACCATGTTGGTCATGCTGATCTTGAACTCCTGATCTCAAGTGATCTGCTCACCTTGGCCTCCCAAAGTGCTGGGATTAGAGGTGTGAGCCACCGCGCCCAGTCCAATTCCTCCCATTTTAATGTCACAAATATACTGTATTTCTGTTTATATATTGCATGTATATTTGTGCTTTATAAATAAAAGAAGTGAATTTTTTTGCCATCCCCCTCCTCCAAAATAATTTTTGCCTCCTTTGGGCCATTTCACTCTCATTGAGAATGCGTAAATTGTCATCCCATACTCTGTGCCAATCAGTGCATGGCATCAGGAGTGGGTACAGACCCTAAATTGGAGTTCCAGTATATAATCTGGGGCTTTTTTTTTTTTTTTTTTTGATGGTTGGAGGGTATGAGAAATTCTTTCTTTCTGGATGTGTGGATATAAGGCCTGAAACTGCTATGATTATCTGCTATTGTGAGGGAAGAAACCAGCTGAAGATAAAGCCAACACATGAGCAAGACCAGGACTGAAAGCATGGTTACCCTGATCAAACAATACCTGAAGTTCATTCTACGCTAGACTTTTCAGCTATGACAAAAGTCATTTCTTTTTACTCTGCTCGCAAGTTTGAATTGCGTTTTCTATTACAATAAAAAAAATCCTAACTGATAGAAAAGATAACATTTATTGGATGTTTTCTAAACTCCAGGCAGCATGCTACATATCTTACATGTAAATTAATTCTTTTATCAACCTCTGTGATTAGTACTATTAATTTCTCATTTTATAAATGATGAAGCTGAAGTATAGTAAGATTAACTTGCCCATGGTCATATATAGGCAAAGATCGGATTAACTCCCTTGTCTATTTAACTTGCAGCCTAAGGTATTAATCACTTTATATTACTATCTTTTAGCTCTACACAATTAAGTCATTACTTTTTTACTTAATATTTGAAAAGCATTAAAAAATGATCTTCCTTTGCAAAGGATTATGTTGCACAATTAAGAATATTCAAAGGCTTGAAAATATTTTTGAAAATCTTATTTTTGCAAAAAGCACAGGGGAAGATTTTAAACTTAGAAATCATTTTCTTTCTGATTCTATTATTCATAAAAAGCCTTTGTTATTCAATTTTTATTTGATACATAATTAGGAGTACATTATTTTGGGGGGTACATGTTGATAATGGGACCACAATTCATAAATCAAAGCCAGGATAAATTGGGGATGGCCAACTTTAATTAATTAATTTTTTAGAGGAAGTCTTCCTCTGTCACTTAGGCTGAAGTGTAGTAGGGTAATTATGGCTTACTGCAGCCTTGAACTCCTGAGCTCAAGTGATCCTCCTGCCTCAACCTCTTGAGCAAAGAGGACTACAGATGCATGCCACTACACCTGGCTGATTTTTAAATTTTTTGTAGAGATGGGGTCTCACTATGTTGCTCAGACTGGTCTTAAACTCCTGGGCTCAAGTGATCCTCTCACTTCAGCTTCCCAAAATGTTGAGATTACCGGCATGAGTGCCTAGCCATTAGCTTTTCTTTATGCTAGAAACATTCAAATTATTCTCTTCTAGTTATTTTGAAATGTACAATTTATTAATGTTAAAAATAAGGAGTGGGGACTTATTATTTTTTCTTTTTTTCTTTTTTTTTTAAGAGATGGATCTCACTACGTTGCCCAGGCTGGCCTCAAACTCCTGGGCTCAAGGGATCTTCCTGCCTCAACCTTCTGAGTAGCTGGGATTACAGACACACAGCACACTGCCTGACTACCATTAATATTTTAGATGTTCTTATGAATTATGATATGGTATTGGCTCAGTCACCATCCATTTTATAGAAAAGAAAAAAATATATATATTTTACTAGCTCAGTCTCTCAAATTGCTATAGTGCTTAAAAATTATCAATCAACCTTATAAAGAACCCATAAGGTGTCTGGTTTCTGGAATCTTTATTTTTCAATTGGTCAGTGACAGTATTAGAGATAAGCCATAAATCCTCTGAATCCTTGGGGAGTGAGGCACAGAGTCTCTCTGGTTGGCTACAATATTTGCGTTTCCTTTTTAAAAGTTTCTCAAGCATTAAAAAGAAAAAACAAAATTACACAAGGGGCACTTATTCTACAGACCAAACTGAACAGGGATTTCCCAAAACAGGGAAAAAAAAGGCTTGAAAGACAGACACGCTTCTGGCCCCCAAAAGCCAGGGAGCTATGCAATGTGGCCAGATGGGACATGTCCACAATTCCCTAATACTCTCAAACTCCCACATGCTGCCCTGGTTCCCAACCTACCTTTCATATTCCATTTCAAAATGCAAGATATCACAGATATGTTATACACAGCAGAAGCAGTGAAAGCACAAGTTCAGATGTTCCTCATATTTTAACTAGGATGACAAGGGGACGCTGACTCTTTAGATTTCCATAGGCTAACCTTAGGTGCTGGTCTTTTCATTTTGTCTGATTGATGGAAGACTATGTCAAAATCAAGGGCTTGATCATGTATGAGACACAATATAATGAGATACAAATTCTAGACATATTAGGAACAGGGTCAACTGGGGGGAATCCAGGAACTGCAACAAAGCTATTCCACATCACAGGAAAGAAAATATGATATTATGTTTCCACAGTAAACATCAGGTATATTTCTAATTAAACAATGCTGATTTTTAAAAATCTCAAATATATTAGCAACCAAAGCACAGAACTTTTAAAATCATAAATTACTGGTTTTGTTTTTTAATCCAGGCAAACTGCGGTCCCAGAGAGGATGAACAGTCTCCTAGTTGAGCAAAGTTGCTGCATTTTTTGCCTGCAGGATGGGACCGAGCAGAGAAATAAAGGGGCTGTGTTGTGTGACAGGGAGTAAATCCTAACATAAGCATTCCAACGTGGAGCCGGGCCACCCCTCCCTTCCCTAGCCTGTCATCCTCCTGCAAAGTGTTCACAATTTGTTGTCCTTCCTTCCAAAAGCCAGTAGACACAGAATCAGCTTTTCCTGGCTCTGCCTTACAAGTTGGGGCTGCCTGATGGAAAACTGAAAATCCAAAGGAAGGATGCAAATCCACCAAGGCCCCCTCTGCCAGCAAATTGGTGTGAAACCGTTGCTTCAGAAGCAGCCACTCCCAACCCAATGAAATTAAAAAGAAGGACTCATTTGAATGTCTAAGTGGCTTTCTGCAGACCCTCTGCTGCAAAGCAACAGCCTCCCTAGCTAAGCGCCAGCCAGTACACCATCGCTCTGTAACAGATGTCTGCAAATGCTGGGACTATCTCGCAAGTGCCCCCCATGCCCAATATGAAAAATTCACAAGCTCTGTCAAGCAATGGTTACCTAGAGCAGCATGCTGAGCGTTTGACCCAAGCAAGGGCCAAGCAGTCTGCTAGGAGTTTAAGAAGGGCTGGGGGGAGAAAATCATACAGGTGGAGCCGGCTTCCCACGAGTGCCGGGCATCCTGCTAGGGCCCTCGCGTGCCGCGCGCCCCGGCTCACCTGGTACACGTCCTGCAGCCCGCACCACGTCCGCAGCACCTGGTGGCAAGCCCGCAGCCTCTCCGTGTACCATCTCCGCAGCGTGGACACGGTCAAGTTCCACACGAAGCGGCTGCCGCTGAACAGCAGGTCCTCCACACCACACATGAACACCGAAGCCATGCCTCCTCCTTCGCTCCGAACCCGGGGGTCCCGGGTCTCGTAGCTGCAGCCCCTACCCCAGCGGCCCACCCGCCTGGGCTCCCGACGCCGACTTCTGCTGGCAGCTGGGGGTCAAGCCTGCCACCAAACTCGTCTTTCACCGTGCGTCCTGGCCAGGCTCCGGCGGCATGCCCTGGGATTGGGTGTCCGCCAGCCAACGGCTGCGACTGGCACACAGAAGCCCAGTGTCCACCCCCGCCCGCTCGCAGTGCCGAGCAAGCTGTGCTAAGCTCCACCAAGCTGGCCCTCGGCGCTCCCCGGGCACGGAAAGCCCTGGCCGGCGAGGACTCCCCCTGGCGCTTCCCCAGGGCGCGGGGCAGGGACGCACGCGGAGCAACTCTTTGCAGGCTGAGAGGGGAGCTGCATTTCAGCACACTTAGCTTCCACGTCTTGCGCGCGCGCGCGTACACACACACACACACACACACACACACACAAACACGCACACGCACCCCGGCGAGTAGTCTCCTAATCTGCCTCGGGGAACACCTTACTCATCTTGCTCTGTTCACACTGATAAACACCTCGGGGCTGCCACAGATGCAGAAGAGGGAGAGAGAAAAAAAAATCCTCCAAACCATCCCTTTGGACCCTACTCCTGGGGGAATAGCCACGAATGTTTCCTTGGTTCTGTTGGAAGCAGGAGATGAAGGCAACAGTCTCAAAGCAACAGGCGGCCCTAGAACCTGCCTTTGCTCCTAACTTGAGGGTCTCAGAGAAAATGACAACCTCTTGTGGTTGCCAGCAGGAGGGCAGGTTCCCTCACACCAAGATGCTGCTAATTCCAATGCAGCAGCCAGGGAGGAAAACAGAGTTCTTGATCCCTTGTAAATAGCTTGCCTGTTACTACTGCTGGGAAACAGAAACCCGTAAGAGAATCGGTGGTTTAGTTCTGGAAAATTCAGCCTCTGGACATGTCTAACCTCACCTGCCAGCACCAACCTGCGTGGGTAGTTTATTCTCCACTCAAAACCAAAGGAAACTGACCCACCACTCATGAAGTCACTAGATAATTAATTTTATTTATTTATTTATTTACTTATTTATTTATTTATTTTTTAAATTGTCCCTCAGGAATTGATACTGATTGTTGGAAACATTTGGAAAAGGGAGCTCAAAGAGTACCACCTACCACCAGTCTCTGTTTTCCTTTATTTATTTTTGAGACAAGGTCTGTTGCCCAGGCTGGAGAGCAGTGACTCAATCATAGCTCACTGCTGCCTTGAACTCCTGGGGTGAAGTGATCCATCTTCCCACCTCAGCCACTTGAGTAGCTGGGACTACAGGTGTGCACCACCAAGCCGGGCTAAGTTTTATTATTATTATTATTATTATTATTATTATTATTATTATTTTAGAGATGGGGTCTCACTATGTTGCCCAGGCTGGTTTCAAATGCCTCGGCTCAAGCAGTCTTCCAGCTTCAGCCTCCCAAAGTGCTAGGATTACAGGCACGACCCACTGTGGCCAGCATCTATTTTCCCTTAGAATGTATGACGATTTCTCATAGCAAAAGTGCTGCAGCAAATTTCAGGATGGAGTTTTTTCCTGAATCCATCTGTAGGTCAATTGTCTGTATTTTCTCAGCTGTTTCACACCTGGGTTGTTATCTGTGTTATTAAGTGGCACCAAAAGGAAAGGTAAGGCACCAAAGCTTTTCTCCTGAACTAGCCCAGAAGACTCCAGAACAGATTATCGACAAGTAAATCAGCTTGATTTCAGGTATCAAATGTGCTTTTAGAATCTTAATTCAGGTGAAACTCAATCAGTCAAAAGACGAAGAACACAAAATCTGTCCTCAAAGTGCCTGTTGTTTTCAGTGACTGTAATCAGAAAACTTTTAAATGACATTCATTTCTTTGATAAAATTGCCTAAGAGTTTTTGTTGAATTAGTTAATAGGACACAAGACTTGACCGAAGCTTTGCAAAGCTTTCTTCACAGTAAATCTCCTCTATGTGCCATCACTATTAGTATTGAGTTTTTTTCTTTTTTCAAGATGATGATAATGATGAATCTGAATAGATTTTACTGAATCAAAAGAACATGAACTCAGTTTGAAAAAGAAATGTCATCATGCTGAATGGAAAACTACAGAACTTCAAAATGGCCTATTAGTATGAGCAAATGGTGGTGATACATTTCTTTTTTTTTTTAAACGATGCAGTTCGACTGTGTTCTCGGAAATGTGGGGCAGCCAAGGGAATACCAGAATAAAACCTACAACAGGGTCAATTACCTCTGTCTCATGACACCATCCTCTCAGAAGAGAGGCTCTAGAAACACTCTGGCTGCTGGCTATCTGTGTGTAGGTCTAATGTCAACAGTCACTTTCAAATTCCATCATTCTCATTCAAGGTTTCCAAAGTCAGGGCAATTTTTCAGAAGATAGGATGTGGTATAATAGGGGCTCTCAAAGTGTGGTCACTGGAGGACCAGTACCTTTAGCATCACCTGGGAAGGTGCTAGAGATACAAGCTCTCAGGCAGCCCAGGAATCAGAAATTGTGGAGGGTGAGATGAGTGATCAGAGCTTTCATTTGGTCTCTGGAGAATTCTGACTCATGCTAAAATTAGAGAACTACAATATGATAGTATGGTGATTAGAAGCTAAATCTCCTAAAAGAGACACACCCGACTTCAGATTTCTGCTTCTGAGGAACTGTGAGACCCTGAATAAGCTCCTTAAATCCACAAAGTCTCAATGTCCTCATGTGTACAATGTATTATCAGTATTCACTACAAAAAGTTTGGGGAAAATTAAGTAAAATATTCTGTATAAGGTCTTTAGCACAGTGTCTGGCAAAGGGTAAGCATCCAAAGAAAACCAACCACCATCACCTCCCAAATCACGAATTGTTTCAATTTTTGGCACTCAGATAAAATAGTATAAGCAAAATGTGGGTTTTTAAAAATATAGATGTAGTGGGTATAAGTGCAGTGTTGTTATATGGATATATTGCATAGTGGCGAAGTCTGGGCTTTGAGTGTAGCCATCACAGAATAATATACATTGTATTCCTTAAGTTATTTCTCATCCTCATCCCCTCCCACCCACTGACCCTTCCCAGTCTCCATTGTCTCTTAGTCCACTTTTTTTTTTTTTTTGAGACATGGTCTCCCTCTGTCACCCAGGCTGGACTGCAGTGGCACCATCTCAGCACACCACAATCTCCACCTCCCGGGGTCAGGTGATTCTCCTGCTTCAGTCTCCTGAGTAGCTGGGATTACAAGTGCACAACACCACGCCAGGCTAATTTCTGTATTTTTAGTAGAGACAGGGTTTCGGCATGTTGGCCAGCTGGTCTCGAACTCCTGACCTCGTGATTTGCCCACCTCGGCCTCCCAAAGTGCTGGGATTACAGGCATGAGCCACTGCACCAAGCCTTCTTAGTCTGCTCTCTATGTCCATGTGTACTTATTATAAAATGTGTTTTTAAATTTCAACTAGTTACCTGCATGTGCTTTCCTATGACTTTCTGTTTGCTGAAGGTGAAAGTTGGTGGCAACTTGTTTTCAGGGAGCAGTTCTGTTGGTCTTTCAAGTTCCCAAAAATCTTTTTGAGCTTGATCTTCCCCACCAGAGGCAACTTTCCCTGTGGACTCAGAAAAGCTGGGTGCAAGACAGGAGAAGACATCTTATTCCCACTGACATAAACATTGATGCGTTTTTTCTTATCCAAATGGCTTTCCTCTTTTGTAGAAGAAGTTCGAAGGTCAAGACTGAGTGATTTTTAGAGGGAAGGAAGTGCAACTTCCTCCACTCCAGGGACTGCAGTGGGTGGCAACTGAACCCAGATGTGCAGAAGTGGAGAAAAGTGCTACCCAAGTATGGCATCATCCTTAAAACGGACTAGCCACATGGGACTAAGCAGATCCCAGACACACGCCCTTGAGGCTGGTCTAAAATTTTCTGTGGAAAAGGAGGTAAATCAAGCTAACTTCAACATTGCCTTGCTTTTTCTTTCTCTTTTTTAAGAAGAGGATTTTCTTTCCTCCTCAGCACAGAGTTCCCTGCAATACACTGTAATTTTCTGCAGCTCTCTCTGGAGGCTTAAGAAGATGCTTCGGGTGACAGCATTACTCATACACCTGGGAGTTGTGCTGTCGTAAAAGAGAAATTGTCATTATGCTTGAGGCTCCTGTAGGTTCCCCTTTGAGGAATCGGCAGGAAGAAGAGCATGAAAGCCAAGAAGATAGGACAAATTCCAACCCCTGTCTCTAGGAAGAAAGAGCAAGTTAGTGAAATGGCAGCTTCCAGTGGTCCCCTCTGCCTGGCAAAAACACAGAGTCCAACTAATGTCTGTGGTCATTTTTCAGCTGTACTCTGCACAACTGAAAAACCAGTGTGGGTGAACTGACAGATCATGGACATCCAACATAGGGCTTGAGGTGAATGAAAACAAGGTCTAGTTCAATGGTTCTCAAACGGGGACAATTTTGTACCTCGCTCCCATGCTGGGACATTTGGCAATGTCAGAAGACATTTTTGGTTGTCACAACCGGGAGGTGCTACTGGCCTCTAGCAGGTAGAGGCCAGGTATACTACTAAACATTATATAATGCACTGGAGAGCCCCCACAGCAAAGGACTCTCCTGCCTAAAGTGTCCCTGGTACAGAGGTCAAGGAACCCTGATCTAATTAAATGCTACACCCTGACCAGGCACGGTGGCTCATGCCTGTAATCCCAGCACTTTGGGAGGCTGACACTGGCAGATTACTTGAGGTCAGGAGTTTGAGAACAACCTGGCCAACATGACAAAACCAATCTCTACTAAAAGTAACAAAAATTAGCCGGGAGTAGTGGCGTGCACATGTAGTCCCAGCTGCTTAGGAGGCTGAGGCGGCAGAACCGCTTGAACCTGGAAGGTGGAGGTTGCAATGAGCTGAGATTGCACCACTGCACTCCAGCCTGGGCAACAGAGCGAGACTCTGTCTCAAAAATAAAAATAAAATAAAATAAAATAAATGCAACACCCTGTTCTTCCTCTCACATGACCAGTTGTGGAGAAACAGTCTTCCCTCTTGTTATTTTATTCCCAAAAGGCAAAAGAAATGAAGCAATCACTGTATAATGGTTTTTTGTTTGTTAGGTTTTTTTTACACAGTCACAATTTTGAGTATAATGAACTCAAAGTCTTTTGAGAAATAACAGGAATGACGTTTCCTATGATTTTCACTTAGGATTTTAGATACTTATCATCCAAAGGGAGAATAACTATCATAAGAACTATTAATATTTTGTACTTCAGTTTTGTTTTATCACATTTTATTTTTTTTTATTATTATTATTATTTTTATTATTATATTCTTAAGTTCTAGGGTACATGTTGCACAACGTGCCAGGTTTGTTACAATATGTATACATTGCCATGTTGTTTGTGCTCTCGTCATTTATATTAGGTATATCTCCTAATGCTATCTCTCCCCACTCTCCCCACCCCACGACAGGCCCCGGCGTGTGATGTTCCCCACCCTCTGTCCAAGTGTTCTCACTGTTCAGTTCCCACCGATGAGTGACAACATGCAGTGTTTGGTTTTCTGTCCTTGCGATAGTTTGCTAAGAATTATCATTTCATTTAAATCAGAGGCTCCATAGTACTAGAAGAAGTCTTTCTTTGGCATGTTTATAGAAAAAAATTTCCCCCACACTAAACCCAGGTGGAATGCTGATGCCTCCTTTGGGCCAAGCACTGTTATGAAAGTGTCTGACTGTACACACGGCAGGATATTGCTCCTCTCAGTTCACTTTTCTCTATTAGACTGTCAGCTATGTGAGGAACCACTGTGATGTGACACGGAAGTAAGGCTGGCTGGAATGGCTCCTCCTTGTGCAGGAGTATCTCATGCACTGGAAGGCATTTAGTGACCTTGGGCTCTGCCTGCTAAATGCAGTAGTGCCCCAGTCATTAGGACCACCACAACAGAAAGCACCTCCACACATTTCTAAATACTGCTGGGTGGGGTAGTAGCTGCCCTCATTCAGAAACCACTGGTGCAAGCTGGGAAGGGGCCTTATTCATATTTGTTTCCCCAGTGGCTGGCACATAGCAGGCAATCAATAAATGTTTATTGAACTGACCAATAAATGACTATTTGTCTTAACGGTGAATACAGAAAGTGGTTCATCCATTCCCAAAACACAGTCTTGTTCATTAGAAAATTATGTATTGAGTTCGCACTATGCATCAGGCAGGGAACTAAGCACTCAGAACACTGACAAGACTGAGACGATCTCTGTCTAAGCAAGTCCTAGAGGAGAGTGGGGAAGTCAGAAGAAGAATCTGAACAAGAAATGTAGAGGAGCGGGCACTGCCACAGGGGTTCTAATAGAGACAGGTGAGTGAGGATGGGGGGATTAAGGGATGCCTCCCTGAGCACGTGACTTTCAGCAGTGACCTGAAGGCTGAGTACGGGAGAGCCAGGTGATGATGGGGGTACATGATAGCAATCCAAGGCACAGGGAACCTTGAAGACAATGCTTGTGGCAAGAAGGATCCCATATTTGTAGAACATAAGGGAAAGGGGCAAGGGGGATGCTTGATGATTAGGGGACCAGGAAAGCCCGGCAGGGAGGCTGCTGCAGAGTTCTAGGGTACAAAGAAAGAGCTTGAGGCAGGGCTGTGGGAATATCTACATAACACTAAGCTGAAGGAGTGTTCCTGTTCCTCAGTCGTCGGGAACTGGGGGGCCTCACATGCAGAATGGGGTAAGAGGTTGGTGGGCAAAAGTGCCACCCTCAAAGCAAGCTTCTCTTGTGGCCTCTGGGAGGGCTCCCCCACTATGCAGTGGCAGGCTCCTCACTCAGGGGTTGGGGCTCTGAATGCCTCCTGTCCCACTACATCCCATTCCAAACAGGAGGTAGGAGGCCGAGGGGCACAAGTTCTGTTTCAATGCCACTCACGCCAGAGGCTAGGTGACTGGCCTCCTGCTTTCTTTCATCTTTCCCTTTGACTGAGAGATTAAGGGACATCCTTCGGTCTTGGCCTCAAGCAGGAGGAGATAGAAGGAGACACGCAGAGATGGTGGAAGCCTGAACTGGAGGAAGTAGCCATTGTCCCTCTCATAGCCCAAGGCTGATCAGCAGGCTGCTTAACTTTCTGCGGCTGACTATGAATGGCTTTTTGGCATCACAAAGGGCTAAAAACCCTACAAGCAAAATAATATCCACCACTAAGGCACCTATTCAGCATCTATTCTTTGGCTTCAGCAAACTCATTTCACTCATGGGGGGTGGAGGAGGGGGAAGTAAAGCAAAACTTTCTCATCTCCCTCATCTGTTATTTTATCAAAGTCTCCTTGCTCAAAGAAAAGAGGAGGGATGCGATCTATATTGTCTGAAGAAGTACAAAAAAAAAGAGCAGCATGTTGTGAGACTTTGTGTTGTACTTATTTTTACTAGTTAATCCACTGAGCAGACACTGGAAATTCCTGCCAGATCAAATTTTAGAAGTTATCTGTCTAGATGTAAAAGCATCCAAATGGGAGGATGGTTCCAGCGAAGCCCAGTGGACTGGAGGGAAAGGGCCAACCGCCTTCTTTAAGGGAGAAATGGTATCAATCTTGTGACTGACCTCCCACCTCCAGAATTTGTCACCTTTTATTTATACTTAACCTACATGTACTTCAACAATGACAAAAATAAAAAAGTTATAAATTGGTCTATATAGCACCATTTTTTCTATACTTAATAAGTATACTTAACCGACATGTACTTCAACAATGACAAAAATAAAATAGTCATAAATTGGTCTATATAGCACCATTATTTTTTCTAAATAAAAAAAGGCAGCTTTGCTTATATCATCAGTTGATTCTCACAATATATATTTTCCCAAGAACAAGTAGGAGAAAGTTATTTTGCCCCATTTCATGGATAAAGAAACTGAGGCACAGAGAAGCAGGATGATTTGCTAAAGGTCAGTGGGAAAAGCATTTATGATGGCATTTTTAAAATGGTGTAGTTGCTAATTTTTCAGTCCTTTTATTTTAATTAAGAGATAAAAGAATGAATTTCTTTTGTTTTTACAATTTGATTTGGGCCTCAGACTAAAATTTATAAGGTATTGTCTTAGACAGTTCAGGATGCTATAACAAAAGTCCCACAGGACTGAGTGGCCTAAACAACAGAAATTTATTTCTCACTTCCCAGCTCCGGAGCTGTACTTCCCAGCTCTGGAGCTGAGAAGTACAGGATCAAGGTGCTGGCCAACCTGTTTTCTGGTAACAGCCTTCTTCCTGGTTTGGAGGTGGCTGTTTTCTCCCAAGACAGAGTTCTGGTCTTTTCAGCCCCTTATAAAGCCACCAATCCAAGCCCAATTACCTCCCCAAAGCTCCAACAAATACCATCACACTGGTGTATGGTTTCAAATATGGATCTTGGGAAGACAAAACTATCAGTCCACAGTGGGCATGAATGATTCTAGGATGTGTTTTATTACTTTAGGAACTGAACATGCCAAAAAGTCCACCCTTTGGGTTTACCCAACTTAATTAAGAATAAAACAATGATCTAAAAAGTCAGGAAATAACAGATGCTGGTGAGGCTGTGGAGGAATAGGAAGGCTTTTACACTGTTGGTGGGAATGTAAATTAGTTCAACTATTGTGGAAGACAGTGTGGAGATTCCTCAAGGATCTAGAAACAGAAATATCATTTGACCCAGCAATCCCATTACAGGGTATATACCCAAAGGATTATAAATCATTCTCCTATAAAGACACATGCACACATATGTTTATTGCAGCATGATTCACACAGCAAAGATTTGGGATCAACCCAAATGCCCATCAATGATAGACTGGATAAAGAAATTGCGGCAGATATACACCATGGAATACTATGCAGCCATAAAAAAGAATGAGTCCATGTCCTTCACACGGACATAGATGAAGCTGGANCAACTATTGTGGAAGACAGTGTGGAGGTTCCTCAAGGGTCTAGAAACAGAAATATCATTTGACCCAGCAATCCCATTACAGGGTATATACCCAAAGGATTATAAATCATTCTCCTATAAAGACACATGCACACATATGTTTATTGCAGCATGATTCACACAGCAAAGATTTGGGATCAACCCAAATGCCCATCAATGATAGACTGGATAAAGAAATTGCGGCAGATATACACCATGGAATACTATGCAGCCATAAAAAAGAATGAGTCCATGTCCTTCACACGGACATAGATGAAGCTGGAAGCCATCATTCTCAGCAAACTAACACAGAAACAGAAAACCAAATACCGCATGTTCTCACTCATAAGTGGGTGTTGAACAATGAGAACACAGGGACACAGGGAGGAGAACATCACACACCAGGGCCTGTCAGGGGGTGGAGGGTAAGGGGACGGAGAGCATTAGGACAAATACCTAATGTATGCAGGGCTTAAAACCCAGATGACAGGTTGATAGGTGCAGCAAACCACCACAGCACATAAATACCTATGTAACAAACCTGCACGTTCTGCATATATATCCCAGAACTTAAAGTAAAATTAAAAAAAAAAAGAATAAAGCGATGAGAAAAAAAGAAAATCTATAATAAACAGTATTTTTTTTATGGTAGAAAAAACAGCAGTTACTTGAAATTCAATGGCTCTTCACTCCTATACAATAAGTGACAGAAGAAAAACAAAAAGATACATGCAAAATCTTTATTCTCCAAAGATCAACCGTATTACCTAGGTGTACATAGTAGTCAACTGCAATACATTGAGAAACAGACATTACCAATAGCAGTGGCTTGCAAAGTATTAAAACATCTCAAGGCCGGGTATACTCTGACCATCAAACAAATATGAGCAATAGGTTATAAAAATAAACTATTTTCCCATTATTGCTAAAAATACAGAAAATTTGGTAGGATTATTGCTAGGAATTTCAACTATTTGGCCCTTAGCAGTAAGAGCAAAAGAACAGAAAGGAAAAGACTAGCATCCCAAAAAAGGGACATGAAAGTATTTCTTGTATCTTGCTATCCTAAAATTAACTTTTTAGGATAGGAACATACTGTTCTCAACTACAAAATAAATTGTATACAAGAAAAGCAAGCAGAAGAAGCAGCATACTACAAGCCTTGAAACCTATGGCTATTTTATACAGTGGAGAAAATAGTTGTGTATTCCTCATACTAAGAGTTCAGGGAGCTTTAGGCAGTATTTGACAGGAAAGAAGAGAAGAACTGCATGATTTTGTCTTGAGTCAATAATACAGAAAGAAAAGAGGGGTTTTACTTTTGAAGGGACTAGCACCAGAGAAATTTAAGGTAGACTTCCTCACCCTAAAACAGTTCCATTATTATCTCAGTCTGGTGGGTTTATAGATAATTTTGGTTTATTCTTTGTATGTTTATATATTTTGGCAGAAAATGTTGGTTGTCTATCCACCACCTATTCCCCTCTTTTTCAAACAATCTTATTTTGCCAGTGTCCTTTTTCTATGTTGCTGGTATGAACTATTGATCTAAGGGAAGGCATAACACCCGACTCTGGCAATAAGATATAAAGTGAAGCTATCC
The DNA here is from genome assembly GCF_001698545.2 of Rhinopithecus bieti. Lineage (NCBI taxonomy): Eukaryota > Metazoa > Chordata > Mammalia > Primates > Cercopithecidae > Rhinopithecus > Rhinopithecus bieti. The sequence goes on from NW_016819951.1 coordinate 2,592,576, forward strand.
AAAGAGTTATAGAAAACAGGGGCTGGGTGTGGTGGCTCATGCCTGTAATCCCAGCACTCTGGGAGGCCGAGGTGGGTGGATTGCTTGAGGTCAGGAGTTTGAGACCAGCCTGGCCAACATGGCGAAACCCCTTCTCCATTAAAAATACAAAATTTAGCCAGGTATGGTGGTACGCACCTGTACTCTCAACTACTTGGCAGGGTAAGGCAGGAAAATCGTTTGAACCCAAGAGGAGGAGGTTGCAGTGAGCTGTGATGGCATCACTGCACTTTAGCCTGGGTGACAGAGTGAGACTCTGTCTCATTAAGAAAAAAAAAAAAAAAAAGAGTTACAGAAAACATATCCCTCTCTGAAGAAAATAAACATCACAATAATTTTGTCAGCACTTGAAAAGATGCTGAACATTATTAATTAGTCATTGAAGAAATGCAAATCAAAACCACAATGATATACTACTTTACACCCATTAGAAAGGCTATAATTAGAAATAAGGAAAATAACGAATGTTGGCAAAAATGTGGAAGAATTGCCATCTTCATACATTACTAGTGGGAATGTAAATTGGTATAGTCACTGTGCAAAAGACTGGAGTTCCTCAAAAAGTTAAAAATAGAATTACCGATTCTTCTCCGAGAAAACACCAAATGGCGGATGACACGGGTGCAGCGGGGGCGGGGGGAGGGTGGCCCGGAGGCCCTGGTGGCCCTGGGATGGGGAACCGCAGTGGCTTCTGCGTAGGTTTCAGCAGCGGCATCCGGGGCCGGGGTCGCAGCCGTGGATGGGGCCGGGGCCGGGCCGAGGCCTCGGAGCTCGCGGAGGCAAGGCCGAGGATAAGGAGTGGATGCCTGTCACCAAGCTGGGCCGCTTGGTCAAGGACATGAAGATCAAGTCCCTGAGGGAGATCTACCTCTTCTCCCTGCCCATTAAGGAATCTGAGATCATGGACTTTTCTTGGGGCCTTTCTCAAAGACGAGGTTTTGAAGATTATGCCGGTGCAGAAGCAGACCCGTGCCGCCAGCGCACCAGGTTCAAGGCGTTTGTTGCTATCGGGGACTACAATAGCCACGTCGGCCTGGGTGTTAAGTGCTCCAAGGAGGTGGCCACCGCCATTCGTGGGGTGTCATCCTGGCCAAACTCTCCACTGTCCCCGTGCGCAGAGGCTACTGGGGGAACAAGATCGGCAAGCCCCACACTGTCCCTTGCAAGGCGACAGGCCGCTGCGGCTCTGTGCTGGTGTGCCTCATCCCTGCACCCAGGGGCACTGGCATTGTCTCAGCGCCTGTGCCCAAGAAGCTGCTCATGATGGCTGGTATCGATGACTGCTACACCTCAGTCCAGGGCTGTACTGCCACCATGGGCAACTTTGCCAAGGCCACCTTTGATGCCATCTCTAAGATCTACAGCTACCTGACCCCTGACCTCTGGAAGGAGACTGTATCTACCAAGTCTCCCTATCAGGAATTCACTGACCACCTTGTCAAGACCCACACCAGAGTCTCCGTGCAGCGGACCCAGGCTCCAGCTGTGGCTACAACATAGGGTTTTTATACAAGAAAAATAAAGTGAATTAAGCCTGAAAAAACCATATGATCCAGCAATTCCTTTCCTAAGTATATGCACCACAAAAGTGAANCATAGGGTTTTATACAAGAAAATATAGTGAATTAAGCCTGAAAAAACCATATGATCCAGCAATTCCTTTCCTAAGTATATGCACCACAAAAGTGAAAACATGCATTTTTAAAAAGCTGTACACAAATGTTCATGGTAGCGTTATTCATAATAGCCAAATGGTGGGAACTATCATATGTTTATCAGCTGATGAACAGATTTTTAAAATGTGACATATCCATATAACGGAATATTAGTCAGCAATAAAAAGGAGTGAGGTATATACTCAAGGGAATTGAAAACATTTGTTCACACACACAAATTTGGACATGAATGTTCACAGAAGCATTCTCCATAATAGCTAAAAAGTAGAAACAACTCAAGTGTCCATCACTTGATGAGTGGATATACAGAATGTAGTATATGTATATGATGGAATACTACTCAGCCATAAAAAGGAATGAAATACTGGTACATAGTACAACATGGATGAATACTGAAAACATTATGTTAAGTAAAAGAAGCCAAACAAAAAGGCCACATATCCACAGAGACAGAAAATAAGTTAGTGGTTGCCAGGGAGTTGGGGGGTGAGGTGGAGTGAGTAGGGAATGACTATTAATGGGTATGAAATTTCTTTTTGGGGTGATGAAATGATCTGAAATTAGATAGTGGGGATAGTTGTGCAACTTTGTGATTATACTAAAAACCAGTGAATTGTACACTTTAAAAGGGTGAATTTTATGGTATGTGAGTATAAATCAATCGATTAATAATGAAATAAGCAATTGACAAAAAAAAGATAAGTTTAAAAAAGAAATGAAATCTATGCCAAGACATGGATGAATCTCAAAAACACTGTTAAGTGAAAGAAGCCAATTATAAAGGACCACATATAGTATTGATCCCATTTATATGAAATGTCTAGATTAAGCAAATCTAGATAGATAGAAATTAGATTAGTAGTTGCCTAGGGCTGAGGGAATTAGGGAGAAATGGGGAATGATTGCTAATTAGTACAGGGTTTTTTTGGGGGACAATGAAAATGTTCTACAGTTAGATTATAGCAATGGTTGCACAACTCTGTAAATCCATAGAAGTTCATTGCGTTGTACATTTTACATAGGTAAACTGTATGGCATGTGAATTATATCCCAATAAAGCTGTCACCAAAAAAAAAAAAGAGGTAAAACCACAGAAAACATCTTAACTTGTACCTGTATTTGCTGAATATTCTACAATGAGTGTGTAATACTTACATCTTCAGAAAGAAGGTGTTCAAATTTCTCTTGATTTGGAAAAAAATGCTGTTACATAAAACAAGGTAAAAATCAGAGCAGAAAAAATACTGTACATGAGCTCAGTTATAAAACCGAGTGCATACATGTAAAGGAAAAAAACCTAGAGGAAAATATACTACAAAATTATTGACAGTACTGATTTCTGAGTTCTGATCATTGGATGATTTTAATTTACTGTGGTGGAGGAAGTTTTTCTTTCTGTTTTTCTATATTGGCACATACTACTTCTTTATGCTTTTGTTTTATTTTTTAATTGACACAATCATCACATATTTATGGGATACATAGTGATGTTTCAATACTTACAATGTGTAGTGATCAGATGAGGGTGATTAGCATATCCATCATGTAAAACATTTATCATTTCTTTGTGCTGGGAATATTCAATATCCTCCTTTGAGATGATTGAAACTATACATTATTGTTAATTACAGTCACCCTGCTATAGAACACCAGAACGTATTGCTCTTATCTAGTTGTAATTTTGCACATACTACTTTTTGATTTCTAATTGGAAATGCACATGCAATCATACAAAAGCTTATTCAGCAATGGAATGTAAGCCTCCCTCACATCCTTGTTCCTCTGTTCCTCATTTCCAGGGCTGCCACGTAAGATTGTTCAAGACGTCGGCTGCACAATGGCACCTGGCTAAGGCAGTGAGTGGGGGCTGTAATCTAGCCAGGGCTCTGCTGGATAAGCCATAACGCATGGTTTTGAGAAAAAGAGTCCTTTTCATCTTAACCACACAAAAGTGTTATGCAACCAAGTGGCCATTCTGCCCTTTTCCCCTGCCCAAAGATACCACTGTTCCTAGTTTCTTGTATATCCATCCTAAAATAGTCTATGATATCCAAACATATACCGCATACTATAATATATATATAAAAGTTATTTTAAAAGAGTAAAGAAATGGCAATACAATGACAGCAAAAGGCAGCACAGTATAATCAGAATTCTAGTATTTCTACAGAAGTCATTCAAGGCACTATGGTGAAATTGGATTTAAGGAAAGAAAACAAAATACTTGGAACAAATAAATCTTAAGGTAAGAAGCCTAAATGCAATGATTGTTGAATTGTTTTCCACCTGAGCTGTCCTCAATTCACGTGAATTGTTTATACAGCAAATGAAATTGGTTGCATCCATTGTCAAGGGGGTTCCTAGTTGGTATTTCGCTCATTGTGCTCCCCACAGCTTAGAAGAATGTGGAAGCTTGTTTGTGGTCCAGTTTCCACTGCAGAAAGCTTTAGGATTTTAATCTTCTGAGAAACCTGAGAATGGGTGTCCCCAGGTGAAACGTGGCCCTTCCATTTCATTCACTCTTGTGTCCTTCAGAACAAGAACTGCTTCAACAGGCAATCCTAGGCCACTCTCTCCATTTGTATCCCCACATCTCTACATTCATTCCATCTAGGGAGAAGTCTTAACTCGTTCAGAGAAAATGATGGTTAAATCAGTAATAAGTCACATTATGAGATCTGATTGTAAGGATTGCTCTGTCACTCTGCAGAACTTTTGTCTCTGTTCCTGTTTTATGTTTTGCCTCATTACAGAGGGCCATACTGGTCTTCTTTTGGGTTCTAATGCTTTTGCCTTAGGCTCTTTATACTTGTGGCTCTTTAAGTCCTCAACACTCTTCTCCATCCTGAGATTGAATCCAGTGAACTCCCATTTATCTTTCAAGCCTTAGCTTTAATGTTGATCCCCAAAGCAGGTGAGTGCCCCATCGCTGCTGCTTAACTTCCCTTCTCATTACATCCACCATATTTAAAATTACCTGCTAAGGCTTGATTCTGACACCAGACCATAAGCTCCATGGGTGCAGGGACCATGCCTGTCTTGTGACCCTTATATTGTTATTGCTTAGTATTAGGTTGGTGCAAAAGTAATTGCAGTTTTTGCCACTGAAAGTAATGAGCTCAGTTGTTAATTACTTTTGCCCCAATCTAATACAATACCTGGCTCATATTAAATACTCAATAAACCTGTTAATTGAGCAGATGGAAATGTAAAAGCTATGCGTGACCTACAAAAGGAAAGTCTTTCCTTGTTTAAAAAAAATTGAGGCTGGGCATGGTGGCTCACACCTGTAATCACAGCACTTTGGGAGTCTGACACGGGAGGATCACTTGAGGCCAGGAGTTTGAGACTGGCATGGCAACATAGTTAGATGCTGTCTTCACCAAAAAAAAAAAAAAAAAAAAAAAATTAGTTGGGTGTGGTGGCTCATGACTATAGTCCTAGCTACTTGATAAGCTGGGTTTGAATCCAGGAGTTTGAAGTTGCAGTGAGCTATGAGCTATGACCATTCCACTGCACTCTGGCCTGGGCAACAGAGTGAGACCCTGTCTCTTAAGAAAAAAAAAGTGTACCATTTAGGAGAAAATTTAGAATTGATTGAAAGCCAAGAATAATAAGGCTTAGAAACTACTCCTTAGGTCTTGAAGCATTTTCCAAGGAAGAAGCCTGGAGAAATCTGAGGCTGGTACTGGGTTAAAACTAACTACTGGATGAAAAAACAAACAAGACAAACACCACTGGGATGCAATGGTTGAGACCCAGGAAGGCAATCCACGAGGGCTTTAGTGTGAGATATTCCTGTATGCTGAGAAAGAAGGTGGTGGGCAAGGTCTCTGGATGTGACCTACCTTACTCTTAATGACCTACCTTACCGTTAATTTGCCCTGATTCAAATAAATCTTGACAGTAGGAGCAAGGATTATCTGAAACATATTTGGTCCTCCTAAGTGGCTTAGTTCTTTAAAACCCCTTTCAAGAGTGCTTTGGGGCATTCAGAAACGAGCTCTGCTTCTATTACACCGAGTTATGCTAAGAGCAGGATAAGATGATGTGGACTTATTTGCCTTGTGGATTTGTTCCCTGTTTCTATTTCTAAAATAGAATACTTAAGTCTGTTAACTGATTAACTACAGGAGTACAGAGAATGTCAATGGTTACCGGCATTCTTTACTTCCATTTTGAATGTCCTTTTCCATACACACTACTATATGGTTTTAGAGAAGATAAATAATTAAAATAAATAATTTAAGATATGCAGCATAGAAATATATAAAACGCAAACATCATGTTTACATCATAAAGCACAGCTACATAAACAACAGATTATGTTCAGGCTGAAGAAGAATTTTCAAAACCCACAATCACTGAAATATGGTTGTGATGAAAGTAGAACATCCAAATTAATTTCCTTCTATAGCAATGGAAATACATGGAGGCAGAGTCTCTTCAACTATTCCATCCAAGTAAACTACATGGTACAGAGGAAGGGTATCAGGGGTCAGGGGGTTGTCCCAAAGCAATTTTAGCAATCAGAAATTGAATTTGCCGATTTTATCTTAAAGATTCCTGAAGAGGCCGGGCGCGGTAGCTCAAGCCTGTAATCCCAGCACTTTGGGAGGCCGAGACGAGGGGATAATGAGGTCAGGAGATTGAGACCATCCTGACTAACATGGTGAAACCCCATCTCTACTAAAAATACAAAAAAATAGCCGGGCGAGGTGGCGGGCGCCTGTAGTCCCAGCTACTTGGGAGGCTGAGGCAGGAGAATGGCGTAAACCTGGGAGGCGGAGCTTGCAGTGAGCTGAGATGCGGCCACTGCACTCCAGCCTGGGCGACAGAAAAAAAAAAAAAAAAGGTTCCTGAAGATTTTTTATTCTTCTTCATAATGTATCTTTGGTTTTCTTTCTAAAAATTCAATAAGTAAAACTGTTGTTCCAGGAAGATGTGCCATGTTTATTTTGGGTTTCCTATAATCTCTCAGGACCTCTCTCGGGAGAAGAGTGTACTCTCTTCCTCTCTTCCTTTTCTGAGTCAAGGTCTCACTCTGTTACCCAGGCTGGAGTACAGTGGTGCCATCACTGCTCACCACAGCTTTGATCTCCTGGGCTCAAGTGATTCTCCAACTTCAGCCTCCTGATTAGCTGGTGCACATGTGTGCACCACCACACCCAAAAATTTCATATTTTTTTGCCCATGAGATTTCTCTCCATAACAACAGAATTCAGAAAAATTAAAATTAAATAAATGTACAGACTTTCTGATCCAGAGGATTCTTTCATAGCATTACTTTCTTAAATTTTAAGGATAGAAAATGTAACTCTGGCTTTGAGATATGATTATTAGAGTTAGAAGAATCAAATAATAACTTCAGCTACTTTATGTTGATTTGCTTTCATGAAACAGCCATTAATCATCTCATTTTCACAATGACCTATGAAATAAAGTATTATTATGACCTCTATTTTACATCATCATTATTATCACTTTTTTTTATTATACTTTAAGTTATAGGGTACATGTGCACAACATGCAGGTTTGTTACATATATATACATGTGCCATGTTGGTGTGCTGCACTCATTAACGCGTCATTTACATTAGGTATATCTCCTAATGCTATCCCTCCCCCACTCCCTCCACCCCACGACAGGCCCCGGTGTGTGATGTTCCCCTTCCTGTGTCCAAGTGTTCTATTGTTCAATTCCCACCTATGAGTGAGAACATGCGGTGTTTGTTTTTTTGTCCTTGCGATAGTTTGCTGAGAATGATGGTTTACTAATTCTATTACAGTAAAGCTGAAAACTTAGAGAGGTTAAAAGAGTTGATCGGTTAGGTTCAGACACTGAAGTATCCAAAGGTCAATAATCCGGGCAGAACTGTGAGTTTTGTGGTTGGTACTGGATGGAGTTGGGCATAAATGAAGCAGGTCAAGACAAACAGAAAGCAAGTTCATGTGAGCAGCTTGGAATGAGAACACTAATCAAGAAGACATTGAGAAGGTTGACAGTCAGGTGGTTCAGAACCCCAGACTCCACAGGAATAGAAAGAGGATGCAAGAGATCTTGTTATACTCAGGTATGGCTACCAGGAGAGCAGGGATCCTGACTGTCTTCCTCAAAACTGTGTCCTTAGGGCTTATGACAGTGCCTGAAAATAACAGGCAGGAATGAAAGGGATTAAAAACTTTGTCCAACAGTCTAGAAGAGAAATGTGGGGTGCCAGCTATACAGAGGCTATAAAGTCTTTATAAGAGCTCTTTGCTTGCGAATGATGGAAACATAATTATAACTAATTTAAGCAACCTGAAATTTATTGGCTCATACAACAAACTAGAGAATAGGCAGGGTCAAACAGACCTTGTAGATGCCAAGAATGCTTTCTTTCTCCTTGCTTTTGCCATTGCTTCTTTTACGCAGTTCGTTCATGTTCTCTGGTGTGTTCCTTTACACGTGTCATTCATTCCGTTGGGTGTGCTATCACAAAAGAGTATAAAACCACAACCAAAGGCACATCCAAGTGTATGTCCTTATAGACTCACAATCAGAGAAGAAAGAGAGCTCTTCTCTGCTAGCTCCTGCAGGTTAAATCATGGGCAAGGATGCTGATTGACTAGCATAGCCATTGTAGCCAGGTTAGAGGACACAGTAGTCTGTGTAGTGACTGGCTTAGCCAGAAGCAGGAGCCATCCTGTGGTCCAGGAGGGTGGGTACCATGACTGGCAGTCCTATGCAGGGCAACTTGGTCAGATGTGTGAAAAGAACATTTTCCCCAATAAAAGAGAGTTCCTGTTACCAGAAGAAGTGGTAGAAGGATGTTGGGCAGCAGAAGCAGCCAATGTTCCCTACAAGGGCTCTTACCTTTGAGGCAAACATATCCAAGAGAAGGGAGGAACCATTGCTAAGCCATGACATTCTAGTTCTGGGATACGCCACAACATCTGGCTCACTCTGATACCATGTTTCCCAGTCCTACCCTCCTTGGTGCCAGAAATTAAATGATCCATGATGACCTGCTTTCTGGTCTGCATACAAAACCTCCTAGTTCCAACTGAAATTTAAATTTAACTTGGTCCCTTGTAGTGAAACAGTACTGCAGGACAGGCACCATATTAATAGTATCAACCTTTTTATTAATGTGATTTCAAATAATATTTTGCATTTTCAATGACTTGGTTACGTGGCACCTTGGGTATAATAATTATTAAATTCTTTCATCTGTTCCGAAGCAAAGAGATGCATTGCTTTGTTTTTCACCCAAAGAATATCAATAAAACCACATTATTAATTTTATTGGGATCCCCTAAATCTGAAAGCTTAAAACTTTATTAAAAAGGCCCTCACCCTTGCACTTCTTATTCCCTTTTCCATAAATCCAACACAAAAACACATGAGATGCCAACAGCTAAAACCTTTTGCCAAGATGGGCTTAATGCTTTTAAATGGCCAGAAGCACACTCACACTCTCAGGGCCCCACTTCTAGAGCTCCACGTTTAATGAACAATGGCTCTTGGAAAACCTCATGCTGGATTCCAGTCGATACTCACAGCTCACAACTTTGCTGTCAAGATGCCAACTGTGCAAGGCTCTAACAAGAGTTTCCCAGTGCATCAGGCTCCTCCCAGTCAATAGCTGTCATTCCCACAGGCTCAGCTGGTCCTCAGCAAGTAAGAAGGAGCATCCTCCCCACCAACTGACCCTTTAAATAGCCTTGCCACATTTCCATTGTAAAATATTCACTTTCCTTTCTGTTCTCGTCTCCAACTTCTGGGGAAACAAGTGAGAAACTGCTAAGTGATGCTGCCTCCTCATTTGCAACTTTCCTATCATCTCCTCTTCAAAAAAGCCGGTTCAGTCAGTTTTGTGGCAGTGAACATGGCCTTCGGGGCAGGCTCTATAGCTGTCAATAATGACTATGTTTAGCCACGTCTTACCAAATGTCATTAATGTCAGGTTTTGTTTTGTTTTTTTTTTTTTAGAGACAAGGTCTCACTCTGTGTCTCAGGCTAGACTGCAGTGGCTCAAACAGCTCACTGTAACCTTGAACTTCTGGCTTAAGCACTCCTCCTGCCTCAGCCTCCTAAGTAGCTGAGACTACAGGTGTGTGCCACCACACCCAGCTAGTTTTTAATTTTACTTTTTTTTTTTT
>NW_016819951.1:2602802-2651537 GCF_001698545.2 Rhinopithecus bieti
GTAGAGACGGGGTTTTGTTGTGTTGCCCAGGTTCGTCTCAAACTCCTGACTTCAAGAGATCTGCCTTGGCCTCTGAAGTGCTGAGATTACAGGTGTGAGCCACCACACCCATCCTAATGTCAAGGTTTTAAGCAAGTATTTGCACCAGTATTTGAAGAGTGTCTTTTGGAATCTTCCTGAAATTTGTATAAATCAGAACATGGGGTGAAGGTGACTTGGTTTAAGGATGAAAGTGGTAATATAGACGTTCCCACTCCAGCCCCTGGCAATACTATATATATCTTTTACTGAATGTAAATTCAACAAGTGCTTGGGTATAAAAGACAGTAAGGATTAGCATGAGAAAGAAATAATGTAATGTAAGTGGCTCCACCTATGAAGCCACTTCATAAAGGTGAGCGTTAGATGGGACTTAAGAACATTCTCAGTGGGGCTTAGTTCCTGGATACCTCTCATGGTGTCAGCACAGCACAATGTAATGACTCTACTATTTAAAAGGAGGCATTTTTCATACAACCCGGTCCCTAACCTCAAGACAACTACTTTATCTGGTGCTTAATCTAAGAAACAGAAACAGTGAATTAAGTTGCAACTCTGGACTTAACAAGAGGTGCAATGTGTGACATGGCAACCCAAACGATGTTCAAGGGTTACTTGTTTTTTTCTTTCTTTTTTTTTTTTTTTTTTTTTTTTTTTGAGACGGAGTCTCGCTCTCTCTCCCGGGCTGGAGTGCAGTGGCCGGATCTCAGCTCACTGCAAGCTCCGCCTCCCGGGTTTACGCCATTCTCCTGCCTCAGCCTCCCGAGTAGCTGGGACTACAGGTGCCCGCCACCTCGCCCGGCTAGTTTTTTGTATTTTTTTAGTAGAGACGGGGTTTCACCGTGTTAGCCAGGATGGTCTCGATCTCCTGACTTCGTGATCCGCCCGTCTCGGCCTCCCAAAGTGCTGGGATTACAGGCTTGAGCCACCGCGCCCGGCCGGGTTACTTATTAAACAGCATTTTTGTCTTTGTGATTTTCTGATCTGATGGTGTCCACTGGGCCAGGGATGGAAAGTAGTTTTCCACTCGAATGCCAACTCCAGTTGATTGGTAGTGGCTGCCTGGGCACTGCTTTGAGAAGGATTCTAAGGCCCAGTGGGGAAGAGTGCTATGATTGATCAGCAATGTCTGCCAGAGGCCCAGACGTGGCTGCAGAAGTGTCACCCGTTTCTTTCACTGAGAGGGAAATGAGGGTTGTATTGTGTTTTTCCTTTCCAAATACTGGGCATTTGATTTTTTTTTTTCCTTGTGGAGCCAGGGCTAGCTGAGGTTTTTATTCCTGGCCATGTGGGGAAAAAAGGAGTTAGGGGGTCATGGAAAAGCATCTGTGGAGTTCACTGACCTAGGTCATCGGGGTCAGCACACTTTTAAAAAATACAGTCTCAATTGTAGCTACTCGACTCTGCTGTTGCAGTGGGAAAGCAGTCGAGACAATACATCTCAAATGGGCACAGCTGCGTGCCAATAAATCTTTATTTACAAAACAGGCCATGGTCAACCCCAATCTAGATTGTGAGAGATATGGGTAGGAATTAATGCACAGATGAAATGGGAAGGTGAAATCAGGGGAAAATTTCTTTCTAGAAAGGAATTTAGGAGCAAACCTGAAAAGTCCCTTTTGAAGTGATGAAGAACCCTGAAGTCGTCGGACCTGAAATGTTCCTTTCAATTAATAATCAGTAATGCAATCATGGGCTCCTCCACATGCAAGCAAGAGGCTGCTGCCTATCAAGCATGGTTCAAGAGCCAAGTACCCCCAAAGGCATCATCTTGCTAGTCTGAAATTTCCGCCAATTGATGCTTTCTCCAGAAAGCCCTTGTTGAAAAGTAAAGCTGTCTCCATGGAACACTTAATCCAATAACCTACCAGCACTTGGAGAACATATTAGTTAAGAGAGAGCAGGACTGTGATGGAGCAGAACGTGGGACCTGTAAGTTTTGAGTGGAAAATGCTGTAAAACAGGAAAATGATATCATAAAAAGGAGTCAGGGCTTGTTGCACTGGCTGGACAGGCAGGACTCGGTAGGGAGAGTGGGGGGTGAACAATAAACAAGAGCAGCTCTGCTGAGCTGGAGCCAGCAGCATTTGGAGATAGCTGCATGGGTCCTGGCAGGGGACCAGAGCCACCTTAGAGCAGGGATGGCGCCAGTAGGAGGAATTTCAAGCAGGGAAGAGTCGAAGACTGGAGGGCTCACTCCCAAGTTGCACCTGGGGACCACTGCTTAGAGTGTTTTTCGGAGAGGCCAGTGAGAGGCTCAGGTTTGAAGTCAGATTCTATCAACCTGGGATAAAATCTCAGCTCTGCAGTTACCCACCTTATAATCTTGGAGGAATTATTTAACCCCTTTAAGGCTCTGGTTTGCCATCTGTAAAATAGAGAGAAAAACAGTTCCATCCTAAGGTTGTTCATGAGGAATATATGCACAGTGTCTAAAAGGCCAGTTCTTGGCTCACAGTGAGTTTCCAGGAAAGGGAGCCTACAGTCATCCCACTACTCAGTCTCAGCAGAAAACTGGCATCGCTTGGTTCAGCACTTCTTTGTGCTGAATGTGTGAATGCAAAAGGGAAGAACGCAGAGGTTACTAGCGGATTCTGGCTCAGTCTTTACCCTAGAGCTAGATGTCTGAACTTCTCTCTTTCTTTAAGTTGGAGAAGCAAATCCACTTGGCTGTTGAGACATTTCCAACAAGAATTCATTTAAATCAGAAACTCATACAACCAGGAGATTCCTAGGCATTGTCCCATTTCTCTGTGTGCACCACAGAAAGCTTGCAATGACCCAGTAGAAGGAGTATTAGTGCCTCATCTGTCCTCATAAGGCATCAGGAACACAATGAGCTACTTCCCAGTCACCTCTGGACAGCCAAGGGGTTGGCCAGATGGCATAGTGGCCACCAGCATTCATCCTCATTCTTCTTGCTGAGAAAATCTCAATTTTTATACATTATCCACTCCTCCCAGGTGTTAATCCCCCCTTCAGGGGGAAACCTAATTGGCATAAACCAATTGCCATGTGAGGGGACTGGGGACAGAAGCCAGTTCATCAGAGAGAATCTTAGGCAACTGCTTGGAAATCTGGGATAAAGGAACCCTCTCTTCTCTGTATATAGAAAGCTGAGATGTGAGGACTAAACTGCCACAGCCATTCTTGCTACTAAAAAGGAAGAAAATCTGATAACAAACCACATGTGGGGAAGGCAGAGTAGAGAGAATTCAGAGAACACTGGGCAGCCTCTTCAACTGTACCTGAAGTTAGAACCCTTCAGGTTCTCAGTTACACGAGCCAAAAAGCAGTTCTTATGGTTTAAGCTGGTTTGAAATGGGGTTTCTCCTGGTCATATGGATTCTTCCACTTTCAGGATCCCCATAACCCCCAACAATGCCAAAAAGAACTCCACCCTTTCCTCAAATGGCTCAGATTTCCTGACAACAAACACAATTTCCTAGTGCACAGAACAGACCCTTGGCTTGCTTCCCTTAGACAATGAAGGAAAAGGACAAAGGAACAAAGGTAAACTTTGGTTGGCACCTTCCTCTCTGAGCCCACCTCTTGCTCCTGACCATTTCTCTCCATTAGGACACTCGGGCCAACTTCAAGTTCCAAAAGCAGGTCCGATATCAGCTCTTAACTTCTGCTAAGTCTCCAGATACTACTGGCACTCCTGTGCCTAAGAGTGAATGTGTGAGTGCAGGGGTAAGCGTGTGAATATCTGCGTAAGTGTATGGGTAAGTGTAAGTGTAGGAATGCGTGTGTGCGTACGCGAGTGTATGTGAGTGTACAAATGTGTATGTAGTTTGCAGACCTGTACAAGCTGTTTCTGGAAAAGTGCTCCACCTAGGGGCAGACAGTCAAACTGATGCCCTCTGATGGCACGGGTAGCAGGCATGGCCCGGAAATGGCCATTGAGAGGAAGGAAGGAAAATATAATATTTTACCCATGAGGTTCAGCATCTTCTCTTAATAAAAGTAGTGCCTGAAAGGTTATGGAACAAGGGGAAAAAAGAAATATATATATATATATATTTGAGACAGGGTCTTGCTCTGTTGCCCAGGCTGGAATCTGGAGGTATGATTCACTGCAGTTAGAGCTCACTGCAGCCTCTAACTCCTGGGCTCAAGGAATCCTCCCATCTCAGCCTCGCAAGAACGATATTTTTAATTACAATGGAAAACAGTACTTTAAACAAATCGAAGTTTGAAAATTTATACTTGGCCTATAGTAGAGGGGCTGTAAGCCCTAAGGTGTCAGCCAGGTGAAATCCAAGAGTCCTATGGGTCCCATTCTCCTGTGGCAAACTAGAGATGGCATCCCTATTGAAGCGGGAACACCGCCATTCAGCCCCAAGTGATAATGATGGCCCAGTGGTGCCAAAACTCTGAATTAAAAACAAAACACATCAGAACAATTTATCCAGATTTGTACCTGAACTATCCTAATTTTCTGCATGGTGGCTACTCATTCACATGATATTCTAACTGTAAGTCACCAATTTGCAACTCGTGCTGTCCATTCTCTGTTGTTTCTTAAAACTGAAGAAGGTTTAACTTAGGACTCCCTTAAATTTTCATTGTCCTGAGAGTATTTACAAATATGACTCAACTCACAAAAATACAATTGACCACCCACACCTCAGTCTGAAGCAAGGTACACCTGGATGATTATAAATGCATCTAGGCAATACAACACAATTTAAACCTGGGATAGAGAGGGAGAAGTTGACAGCATTGAGTTTCTGAGTTATGTTTTTCATCCTACAGGATATGAATCACCCCAGGCTCCATCTCTTAGCAGGGTAAATCTCTTTGTCAGAAGCATGAGGAATCAGAAATGTTCTGTCTCCTGACTTCATAAAAATATTTGACTAATGAACAAAGTCTCCAGTTCCAAAGGTGATCCTGATCTCCTGTCTAGGGAAACTTTTAAGAAGTTCATTGAATCAAGTAGTGAGTAATTTACAATATCCTGGATAACTGTCTAGGGACGTGGTTATAATATAACTCACATTGGGATTCCAGTTAACGATCTACTAGCCTCCAGTCTAGTTTCACCACGTGCTTCTTAAAGTGGAAGATTTCCAAGGTCCTTGCTTTTGAACAATTATCTTTATCAAATCAGAACAAACCCCCGACTGAGTGACTTTTAAATTTTATTGTTCTGAAGCCCAACTGCAAAAATAAGTGGCTGAGTGTTCAGATATATAGCAGAAATATTACCCACTTGCTAATCTAGCTAGAAATGGCACTTCTTTCTAGATGACAGTAAAAACAGGTAACATTTATTGAGTGCTTACTATGTGCCAAGCACTACTTTCAACACTTTTCATCTATAAATTTATTACTGTGCTCAAAAACCCTAGGAGGTGGGTCTAGTTATTATGTCCATTTTCTTTTCTTTTCTTTTTTTTTTTTTTTTTTTTCTTTTTTTTTTTTTTTTTTTTTTTTTTTTTGAGACGGAGTCTCGCTCTGTCACCCAGGCTGGAGTGCAGTGGCCGGATCTCAGCTCACTGAAAGCTCCACCTCCCGGGTTTACGCCATTCTCCTGCCTCAGCCTCCCGAGTAGCTGGGACTACAGGCGCCCACCACCTTGCCCGACTAGTTTTTTGTATTTTTTTAGTAGAGACGGGGTTTCACCGTGTTAGCCAGGATGGTCTCGATCTCCTGACCTCGTGATCCGCCCGTCTCGGCCTCCCAAAGTGCTGGGATTACAGGCTTGAGCCACCGCGCCTGGCCGCCCATTTTTCAAATAAGGCAGAGAGGGATTAAGAAAATTATATAATGTTTTCCAGTTGGTAGCTGGTAGAGCCAGGTTTGAACCCAGGAATTCCGGCCCTACAGCCCAAGCTAACTGCTTTACAAGACTGAGATGCAGATTCGACAGACCTTTTGAATTAGAATAGAAGAAATATAAACTGAGGACACTTGATGTCACAGGAAAAGACTGCCTGGAAATCAAAAGTTGTTACTGGAGTCAGACTATGTGGTGGACTAGTCAACTTTCAGAAGTCTGATTTTATTTTACTGATTGCTATTCTTTCGATAACCCTAAAGTTAGTGAGAGCAGACGGGACTGAAAGTGGGTAGAAGCAGGAGGAAGAAGAGATAAAGGTGGAACATGGGCTGCTTCAAGTACCCAAGGGAAGTAAGAGAGTCACTTGCTCAAAGTTCTTCCCTGTAGAGGCCAAAGAGAATTTCATTTGGCTGTTTCTGTTTAAAACACAAATGGCTGTATTGTAACACAATGCACACTTACAAAGCATTCATTCTTTCCTATCCATTAATTTACTTAGGTTATCTAAGAGATTCAGAACTTGAATGAGTGAAGAGACTAATTTCAAGTCTTACCATTGGAAAGGGTTAATTTATCATGTTGAGTGCTGAAGCTGGGGCCTCTGAGTGGATGAATGAGCGGTCAGAGGAGACCTAAGAGAATTCCAGTGACAAGCTCCACTTTGTTCCCAGTTCCTTGAAGTTAGGTGGGAAGCTGCACATGCACCAGGCACGAAATCAAACCTTCTCTGTGGTTACCTATTATCTCCGATGGGTCTCTGAGTCATGGTTTCCTCTTTTGTCCCACTACTGTAGTCTGTTC
The DNA here is from genome assembly GCF_001698545.2 of Rhinopithecus bieti. Classification (NCBI taxonomy): domain Eukaryota; kingdom Metazoa; phylum Chordata; class Mammalia; order Primates; family Cercopithecidae; genus Rhinopithecus; species Rhinopithecus bieti. Next base: position 2,609,434 of record NW_016819951.1, read on the forward strand.
ATACCTCTATTACAGTAATTCCATTGCCTGTGATAATGGTTCATTGCTATACTCTTGATACGCAGCACAGTGCCTCATGTATACTAGGAGCAAGAGTCAGGTTTGTTGAATGACTGGATTAAAGATGCTCAACTGGACTAACACATGAAACTAGTCAATAATAATGATAAAAGTAATCATTAGTATTTATTGACCATGAATGAGCCAAGTGCTTACGTGTATTATAACTTCATTTAATCTCTCCATGACTCTATAATGTAGGCATTATCCTGATTATCTCCATTTTACAGTTAAAGAAATGAGGCACAGAAAAGTGATTTCCTCAAGGTGACTTAGTTAGCTTGAACTTGACCCCTGGCCATCGTGATGTTAGACCCAGATCTATAAACCTTGAACTGTATCTCTCCCTTTATTTTACTGTCCTGACTGAATGCAATCAGGCACACTATGTGTTCTCACTAATTCTTCTCAAATACCTTCCCACTGTAGTGCCTCTCTCAGAACGGTACCTGCCCATAGTCACAAATCGCTGTAACCCTATTTCATAACCAGGCTCCCTCAAATGTCATTAAATCCTAGCAGTGGCTTTAAGATAGAAATAAATATGCAAGATGCTTGAATTAGCAAGGTTTCCCATTTTCCTCTTTCCCTAGCTTTAGAGTTGACTTGATTGCCTCATTAATCTCAAGGGAATGTGTTGCATTCACCACACGTCCAAAAGATGTGCAGCATTTCACAAAGCAGCAGAATGAAGACAATAAAACCCTGCATCTCCTATGCCGGGAGCTGCAGAGTGTGGACAAGAAGAAAATGGTGCAAACGGCTCCTAGCTGTTTCTCAGAGATGTAAGAAAAAAGTGGAGAGAAATTTCTATTTGCTTATTTTCTTTTGTTTACATTAATGTCATTCCATGCCTTTGGGAACTCAGAACTTTCTGGAATTTCTTGGTTCTGGGATGTTTTGTTGAATTTCATTTCTTCTTACTAAAGATGATGCTGGCTTGGAGAAGAGACGTGCATATGGTATGTTCCTCAAAACACGTATGTTCCCATCTCCAGAAGGAAACTAGAAAATAGCATACAGCTACATTTCATTTATAGGGAGAGAGTGCTTCTAGAGGAGAAAGGTGGTTGCAGGTAACAGATGCCTGTCTGAATAAAATCATACGAGCTTGCAGAAAACACATAATGCCTACTTCTAAAGACCTCAAACAGGAAATAATCAGGGTGCTGCTTTAACAATGGAGAGATACAAACTAGGACAAGACTGTCCATCAAGCAGATGAGTAGTACAGATCAGACATGGGGAAGGAAAGAAACCACAAAACAGTTCTGCACTACAAGTATGCTTCCCCTCGCTTTTTACAAATCTATACTATGTGGCTAGAAACCATGCATCGTATAAGACATGGTTCTTCTTTTCAGCAAAGGAAGATAAAATTAGAAGGTATTCCTTCAATGAACATGTAGTGGCCCAGGGGCAGAAAAAGTCAATGGTAATCTTAGGGTATGATCCACCTGCCTCAGCCTCCCCAAGTGCTGGGATTAGGGTTGAATCAATAGATGCTGTTTATTGCTCCAGGTGAGCAGTGCCATCGGGTTGACGTAAAGCACATTTCAAGGAGCTGCATTTCAACACTATCATGAGTGCTGCATGAGGTCAAGGGTGTGCCCAGAAAGCAGGCTCAGCCTGTGCAGGTAGCTACATAGGGTGTACCCAGAAGTGCAAGTAGCTGTGTTGTCCTCCAGGGACTCCCATGAGGAACTCTCTAACCTTGGCTTCTATTATACTTATGTTGAGACACACAGTGAACAAGCTTTCCTTCCTTCCTTCCTTCCTTCCTTCCTTCCTTCCTTCCTTCCTTCCTTCCTTCCTTCCTCCCTCCCTCCCTTCCTCCCTCCCTCCCTCCCTCCCTTCCTCCCTCCCCCTTCCTTCCTTTCTTTCTTTCTTTCTGATGGAGTCTCACTCTGTCACTCAGGCTGGAGTGCAGTAGCAAGATCTCGGCTCACTGCAACCTCTGCCTCCCAGATTCAAATGATTCTCCTGCCTCAGCCTCCTGAGGAGCTGGGATTACAGGTGCGTGCCACCACACCTGGCTAGTTTTTGTATTTTTAGTAGAGATGGGGTTTCACCATGTTAGTCAGGCTGGTCTCGAACTCCTGACCTCATGATCTGCCCGCGTCGGCCTCCCAAAGTGCTGGGATTACAGGCGTGAGCCACTGCGCCTGGCCAGCTTAAAAGCTTTTTAAGGCATTGACCACTGCCCAGTGAAAAGAAAGGAATAGTCAACATCCATATTTTGTGAACAGGCAACAATATGAATGAATCCATCAAATGGAGATAAAGAAAGCCCCATACTGACTTCTCAAGGCTGGGCACCCACCTCTAAAAGGATGCAGAGTCACAAGATACTATGGATTGGGGAGCAGATCCATGCCTCCAATTGTTCTTTCATTTCAACCATATGCCCCAACCTTCAAGAGTCTTCTGTGTCCATGGTCAAGCCCCATGTACCTCTCCAGTGCCCCTTGCCCCAGCAGAATTGCTTTCTAGCAACAGCTGTGACTTGTATGAAAAGGGATATCAACAACAACGACAACAACAACTCTACATTCTTTTCATCTATGGAGCAATCACATGTCTCAGGTGCCATGGTTTCTACCTTACGTTCATGATCAGATTTATTTCTCACCAATAACCCTACAAAGTAAGCATTTTGACACTTGAAAGAAATTCAGGCTCAGGAGGTTAAGTGATTTTCTCCAGGTCACCGACCTAGCAACTGGCAGAACAAGGGCTCAAATTCAGGTGAATGTGTCTCCCGAGTCACTATGCTAAACTCCCTCTTTCTGAATTAGAGATGTTCGGGTTTCAAATGAGTCAAGATGTTCGATCTGCTGGGGTTGGTAAACAAGATAATCCCTGGAAAGCACTTCAGGGACCTGAACGGGACACGAGAATGGAGAAATGCCCAATAATATGTAACACTCATACTGTGGAAGACTATTTCACAGCCTCCTGTGTGGATTTAAGTAGGTAGTCTACTTTTACTCTGGTCTAATATTTAATTGGCCATCATCAGAAGAAGCCAAAAGCTCTTTGGAAAAAGAAAGGTGGATCCAAAAGAGCAGAGAAACTTTGTGAAGCAAAGATGCCAGGAAGGATAAATGGCCAACAATGTGTTACCAGATGTGCCCTCCCTGAGAACACTGGACTTGGCAGGGGTAAACAATGAGAGAGGAAGTCAGAGATGGAAAGGACCAGGGAAAGTTCAGGTCTCCCTCCCTCCCACGCCCTCACTCCCCATTGTGGCTCGCACTGAGTCAGCCCAGATGGGAAGAAGGCAGAGACCTCACCCACCCAGTGTCCAACCTACCCATGGCCTGGAAGTAAGTGAGGATGAGATTTGTGAGGGCAGCTTAGATACACCCAGGCGCTACTTGGTCCCCCTTTTCCTCCATCCTCACATAGCCCCAGTGATGCCAGTAGTCGGATCTCTGAGAGAGAGTACACCAGCCAGGCCCTTGGATTCTGGTGCCAGCTCTAGTATTAATTACTGAATGACTTTGCATAAGGCACTTTGTGTCTCTGGGCATTTCCTGTATGAAGAGTCATCTGAGGTTGAATTAGATTAGGGATTGCACACACGAGTGCCAACAGAGGCCAGGCAGGTAATGAAAATGTAGCAGGCTCAATACAGGATGGCAGGGAACAGTGGCGACTAGAGAGCACATGTTTTGTCCAGTGAGGGCATCCCCAGTGTCTCAAATTTTTTCACGGGAAGCCACAATTCAGACCTTTATATAAAGTCTCCCAATCTTTAAGTGTTGGCAACAAATCAAGCCTGCAGGGCAGTTGGCAATCTTGAGTCTAGATGTGCCTTGCCCCAAAAGCTAGTCACTAGCCACATGTGACTATTTCATCTTAAATTAATTAAAATTAAACAAAATTAAAATTCAGTTCCTCAGTCACACCAGCCACCTTTCAACTGCTCAGCAGCCACAGGTATTAGTGGCTACCATATTGGATAACACAGATCTGAAACATGTCCAACTTTGTAGAAAATTCTCTCGGATAGCCCTGGCCTAAGTGATGTTTAAGATAATGTTCGGCTATTAAAACAAAAAATAAAGATAAAATGAAACAAATATTACTTTCTTAATTGATAGGAAACAACACTACTGGAATTTCATGGCATAACCTTAACACAAAAATATCGGTGTCATTATTTTATTTTCACTCTGATGAGTTCCCTTCAGTTGCATTTAAATTGGTTTCTGCAGATCTGTTAATAGAAGCAGCCTGATACTTTCTAATCTGCTTCAACATACAAAATACATTCATAGGGATTTGAAATCTAAACTTAAATTAAAAGGAGAGGGGCCGGGTATGGTGGCTCACGCCTGTAATCCCAGCACTTTGGGAAGCCGAGGCTGGCGGATCACTTGAGGTCAGGAGATCGAGGCCATCCTGACTAACATGGTGAAATCCCGTCTCTACTGAAAATACAAAAAATTAGCTGGGTGTGGTGGCGTGTGCCTGTAGTCCCAGCTACTCAGGAGGCTGAGGCAGGAAAATCGCTTGAACCCAGGAGGCAGAGGTTGCAGTGAGTTGAGATCATGCCACTGCACTCCAGCCTGGGCGGCAAAGCGAGACTCAGTCTCAAAACAAAACAAACAAAACAAAAACAAAACAAAAAAGGAGAGGGGGCAGGAGAGACAGAAACCCTGCTAGGTGAGGTATCACTTCCATACAGAGCTTTTAACTGCCTGTGCAAGAGCCTCCAGTGTGATAAGCTGCAATGTTTTAGGTCAGGAGTTAACAAACTTTTCTGTAAAGGACCAGACTGTAAATATTTTCAGCTCTGTGGGCTATATGATCACTATGGCAATTATTCATTTCTGCCTTATAACATGAAAGCAGCTATCAACATGTAAGCAAATGTGCATGGCTTTGTTTCAATAAAACTTTATCTGTGGACACCACAATTTGAATTTTGTATAATTTTCATGTGTCAAATAGTTACTTGATTTCCCCCCACAACCATTTAAAAATGAAAAAGAAAAAATATTCTTAGCTCAGGACAGTAGCAAAACAGGCATTGTGCTGAATTTGGCCCACAGGCAGTAGCTTGCAGACCTCTATGAAAGCTCTCTGATGGAGAGACACAGGACAGGGAGAGCTGAGCTCTGACTTATATATATGACTCACTGGGCATGAGTCCAATGTAAGTTGTATAGTTAGCCAATGTTGTTCAGGAATGAAGGGAAGGACCATAAGGGCCCTTTTTTTGTGAGACAAAATTTATTGACATAGTCGGTCCTCATTATTTACAAATTCAAACTTGCCTACTGGTTAGAATTCATTCACAACTCCAAAATCAATACTCAAGGTACTTTAAAAAAAAATAGAGACAGCATCTCGCTCTGTTGCCCAGGCTGTAGTGCAGTGGCACAATCATAGCTCACTGCAGCCTCAAACTCCTGGGCTCAGGTGATCCTCCTGCCTTGGCCTCCCAAAGCGCTGCAATTACAGGCATGAGCCACCATACTTGGTCTTTGCTCGAGGTATTTTTGCAATCATTCTCTGACTTGTGGGGAACAGCGAAAAATTTGAGCCACCCAATGCTCCTGCTCTCAGCTTAGGTATAACAAAACAAAGCACTGCCCTTTTGTTTCAGCTCATGTTAGGTACACGTGTCCCTTTCATAGTCTATTTAGCAACAGGTTTTTCACATGTTCGTGCTTTTGGTTGGTGATTTTGCTGTTTAAAATGCCCCCCAAGGACAGTGCTGAACTGCTGAATTAGCTGTGGTCTGAATGTTTGTGTATTTCCAAAATTCATAGTTTGAAGCCTAATCACCAGTGTGTGAATGATAGGAGATAGGGCCTCTGGGACATGATTAGCTCATGAGAACACAGCCCTCATGAACGGGATTAGTGACCTCATGAAAGAGGCCCCAGAGAGCTGCCTTACCCCTTCTACCAAGTGAAGACACAATGAGAAGGTACCATTTATGAACCAGAAAGTGGACCCTTCTCAGGGTCTACCAAATCAAGTGGACTGTCAAGTGGCATTAGCAGGACCCTCATCCATTGATGCCGAATGGGCTGGTGTCTTCATGGTGAATTTCAAAGTCTCCAGAACTGTGAGAAATACATTTCTGTTGCTTATAAGCTACCCAGCTTATGGTATTTTGTCAGAGCAGCCCAAATGGACAAAGTTCCTAAGCGGAAGACAGATGCGATGTCCTTGTAAAAAAAAATAATGTGTCTTAGATAAGCTTCATTCAAACATGAATTATAGTACTGTTGGCATGAGTTCAATGTTAACGAATCAACTATATATATTAAATAATGTGTCTTTAAACAGAAACACACTTAAAACAAGGTTATGTATTGACTGGCTGATGAGAATGTTGTGACCAGGTTTATAGCAGCATAACTCATTTCCCCCTAGGTGTGATGTTTCAGTATTTGCTAACTTGGTGTTCATGGCAACTTTATTGAATATAACTAGCTCAAATAATGAGAATTGACTGTATACTGACACTAAAAAGAAGTCATTGTGATATGTCGTATGTTTCTTTCTGCTACCTTATAAATTGCAGGCCGGGTGTGGTGGCTCACGCCTGTAATCCCAGCACTTTGGGAGGCTGAGGCAGGCGGATCACGAGGTCAGGAGCTCAAGACCAGCCTGGCCAGTATGGTGAAACCCTGTCTCTACTAAAAATACAAAAAAAAAAAAAAAAAAAAAAATTAGCCAGGTGTGGTGGTGCAAGCCTATAGTCCCAGCTACTCGGGAGGCTGAAGCAGGAGAATCGCTTGAACCCGGGAGGTGGAAGGTGCAGTGGGCAGAGATTGCACCACTGCACTCCAGTCTGGGTTACAGAGCAAGACTCCATCTCAAAAAACAAACAAACAAACAAACAAAAACAAAACAAAAACAAATTGTGTTTAAGCTTTAGTGAGAAAGGCTGAAACTATTTTAAATAAAGTTTTTGGATGACTTCATGATTTTAGGTTTCCATAATTCTATGGTTCTGGTCTCCCAGATAACCAGGCTGTTGTCTGGTACTGTGTGTGGCATAGAAAGTTATTTTAAAAGTCTTCACTTATAGGTCATTTATCTGCCAACCCACAAACTGTGCTCCAACTAATGAAACACTTCAGCAGGACTCCACCGGAGACTTCACTGATGAACATCTTCCTGCATTGTATGTATTTCACACAGCTTTCCGGACTGTCTGGATGGTACTGCATACCAACCATAATTAATGACTCAAATATAAGTATTCACTGCCTGTGTCAACCAGAAGACCTGGCACCTTTATTACATCCTTGGATGTGATTGTTATTTGCAAACACTGCATAAAAATCACTGACTTTGTCTTTTGGAAATGCATCATGTGGGGTGGTCCAACAGAGGAAGTTATTTGGAAACGGAAGAGGATGTTGGGGACTGGATCCATTTGAGAGCTGAGGTTCATACAGAGCCAAAAAAAAAAAAAAAAAAGGTGTTTCAAATGCATTTAAAAGTCTATTAACAAGTAAGCTGATGTGTCTTTGGGACACACACTCATTTAAAAAAATGAATGACTAACTTCTCTTGACCAAATACTATTTTTCTGTGATTACTTATGCAGTTACTGGTGTTAAGGTCCTCTTCATGGCCTCAGCCTCTTCCCCAAGCATTTCTAAATACTAGATGACATTATAATGCTTTCTATGTGCCAGGTACTATTCTAGGCACTTCAAATATATAAGCCCATTTAACCCTCAAAAAATCTTATGAGGCGGGTACAATTATTATCGTCTTCATTTTGTAGATGAAGAAAGTGAGGCATAGAGATGTCATGTCACTTGCCCAGGGTCACACAGCAAATTAGTGGCAGAGCCAGAATTTGAATTCAGGGAGTCTTGTTTCAGAGTCTTTTTACGTCACTCCCTATTGCTACATGGACTCTCAATAAAGCACTGAATAACTGTGCAGGAAACCCAACTCCAATAAACAAGGACCTTTATACAGTAGTTCTTCTCACTAGCAGGAATATTCAACTCATTATACTTTCTTTTCTTTTCTTTCCCTTCCTAATTCTTTTATTTCCTTACTTCTTCTATCAAGGCCTCACTTACGTACAGCAAACTTCACCTTTTTTGGCATATAGTCTGTAAGTTTTTGACAAACATATACAGTCATGTCACCATCATCACAATCATGATTGAACAGCTCTAGCACCTCAAAAAAGTCCTTCATGTCCCTTTGTAGTCAACCCTTATCCCTACTCCAGCCAAGGATGCCCGCTTTGGGGCATCCATATGCCCCAAAGGATCTTTGCACAGATTTCAAAAATAGAACTTGGATTATATGGGCAATTTATAATTTTTTATTATCACTGTCTCTAACTGGAATTTAGTGTTTCTTCAATTGTGAATGTAAGTACCAAACTACAGAAATATTAGCAGTACTTGTGACTCAGTCACCAATAAAAACCACAGATATTTTGCGATCACATCATGGTGGTTACATATATTGCAAAATATTGTTTATACTCCTGACAACTTTGACATTACAGTAGTTATTAGATCTATTACTAGAAATTGTTTTTTATTGCATTAATATATAAGAACCTTTGTTTTTATAATATATAAAATTTTATAGTATTTAATGTTTTAGAAACTGTTATTTCAAAATAATTTAAGTTTAATTTTAAAACATATTTTTCTAAGAAAGGGTTCATAAGCTTTGCCAACTTACTAAAGAAATCCCATTTTCTAAAGCATGGCCCTAAGAGAAATCTCATTTTGGCAAAACGAGTCATTCTTCACTTACTCCACCATCCTGGGGAACAAAGAAACAAAACACACAAATAAGCAAAAAACGCCCTGGCTACTCATCAAGACAACATTTCCACCAAGTGAAAGATAAAGAAATAAATAAGACTCAATTACTGCCCAGACTGATGGAGGAACTACATATCTTTTTTTTTTTTTTTTTTGAGACAGAGTCTTTCCTTGTCACCCAAGCCAGGGTGCGGTGGTGCCATCTCAGCTCACTGCAACCTCCACCTCCCAGGTTCAAGTGATTTTCCAGCCTCAGCCTCCCAAGTAGCTGGGATTACAGGTGCGAACCACCACACTTGGGTAATTTTTGTATTTTTAGTAGAGACGTTTCACCACGTTGGCCAGGCTGGTCTCCAACTCCTGACCTCAAGCGATCTACCCGCCTTGGCCTCCCAAAGTGCTGGGATTACAGGCATGAGCCACCACGCCCAGCCAGAATTACATGTCTTCTCTTAAAGCTCTTTCTTTAAGCCAAATGATGCCACTGCCGTCTGCCGAGGAGGACTGTTCAACAGTACCACCTGCCTCTTCTATGGAAATCCGCAGGGACCACAAGGACGCTTGCCCTTCCAGTTCTCTGCAACTGACACAGGGCTGACAGGGACCTTAGACAGAGGAACCAGCCATCTGTGAGCTCAAGAATGACTCTAAAAGGGAGAATGGGTTATCAGCCACTCTAAAGATCGGGCAGAAGCCGAACATTTATGTTCTCCTATCATTTGGGATTACTTTTAAATCAGGATTGTATTGTTATATTTATATTTATATATTTTTTAGAGACAAGATCTCGCTCTGTCACCCAGGCTGGAGTGCAGTGGTGTGATCATAGCTTACTGCAGCATTGAACTCCTGGACTCAAGCGATCCTCCCACTTTGGCCTCCCAAAGCAACAGGATTACAGGTGAAAGCCACAGCACCATCAGGATTGTATTATTAAGGCACATGTGCCTTAGTCTGTCACCTCTGAATTGTTTCTCTCTTAACTTACTAATATAAGAAGCAAATCCACAGAAAAAGAGGGATGGTAATAAGCAATTTTCATAAGAAATACAGCCAATAAATATACAAAAATCCTTCACTGATAATCAGAAATAAATACTAAACAAATGAGATATTTTTTCTCCTATTAGATTGTCAGAAACAGAATTACTTTTATAAGACAAAAGAATTGAGGTAAGATATATGTTGACTACCTTAAATCCCAATGTGGGATTTAAATAAAAAAGCAACTTCTTTAAAAATTCAAAGGTGAATTTAAAATTTGCTTAGGAAAGTAATTTCTGAAGCTGATTTCAAGAGGCAAAGCTAAAATAATGAATGTAAGATTCTGAATAACAAGTTATATAGATGCAATATAGAAAAATCATAGGTGCTGTTGACTTTATCTTTAGCTTTGGTAATTTGGACTTGAACTATAACAGCCTTTTATTTCTACCTACCCCCAACCCTCTGCTTTTATGTACTTTACCTCTCCTTACCTCTCTACAGTCAGACAGTGACTTAGGCAAATAGGAAGGTAGGGGATGGGCTATTATTGCTTTAAAAGGCTTTCATCTCTTCCATGGTTTTTCGTAGTGTTATTATCTCTCATCAGTAGTTAATTTATATAGTATTTCCATGATGACTTCTTAACAACATCCAGTGTATTAGCGTCACCTCCTACTTATGTGGTAAATTCATTTCAACACTGCATTGGCCAGAAAGGACATGCAGTAAATGTTAATCAATTCTACTGCCGTAAGAAACATGCATGGAGTTAAAGTTCACAAGAAACAGAAGCTAGAGAACCATCAGCAAAGTTGAACTTGCTGCTCATTAGTTCACGATCACACTCCCCCAAGGTGAAGAGAGACGTTGTCACCTGAAACCAGTGCTAGCAGTAGTTATCCTGTTCGCACAGCATACCCTACTGCCCACGGGGGAAAGTTCACTTCCAATGCACAATATTTAATTGAAAAATTAAATATTGACCCTGCTGGCCAGCCGACACCTAAATCTCATCTCTAATCGATCTGCAGTTCAATAACACGCATGTCTTCTTTTGCCCCTACCTTTCATGATGGCTTCAGCTGAAACATAAAAGTGCTTTAAAAGATTAATAATAGTTCCACCTTGGTGCCAGGTGCAGTAAATTCCCAATTCATTCAATCCTCACAGTGATGTTTTGCACTTGATACAAAGTAGATGCAAAATAATGTTTTATAAAAGCACCACAATGAAGTAGGTATTATTTTAAATTTTTTTTCCAGAAGACTTAGAAGGATTAATTAGTAACTCTCCAAAGACCCCAAAGCACAGTAAGTGGGAAGCCAAGAGTTGAACCCCATCTAACTCCAGAGGATATGCTTAGTGACTACACTATATTACCCTCTTATTCTTTAATGCTAAAATAAGCTTTCAGCATTTTAGAACCTGTCAGATGATAATTAGTCTCAAAGTCTACCATAACAGGTTAGGCCTTTTAATACCTTTAATACCACAGCTTCTACTAAAGATTGATCAAGAACTCAGGCCATTTCCTAAATACCTCACACAAAGGCAACTCTAAGCAAGTGCTAATTAAAATAGGGCATATGCCATGTTATCAACAGGAATCCAAAGTTAAACAACAGAATGGGCTAAGTGTGGAGCTTCTGGCATATGCTGGGATGTAACAAGCCTTCTCTTTAAATCAGGTGTTGCACCCATATAGTTTGCTAAGGATAAGGTATGAATTAGGAAATGCTGGGGCTGTAATGAGTAGGTTTTCATTATTGTGGATTTGAAATAAACTTTTAAAACCGTGTGTGTGTGTGTGTGTGTGTGTGTGTGTGTGTGCGTGCATGTGTGTGTGTGCTGGGTAGAGGATTACGGAGATTAACATTCAAAAAACAGTCAACGGAGAATAGTCCAGAGGTGGAAGGAATTTACAACTTAGGCTTAGAGTTTTCTCACATTAACACCAATCTATTGGTAATGCCTGCCTGGAGCCCTGTTTCAGGAAGTATTGTGAGACCTGAGTTCTATAAAGAAAGGGTGCTGTGTTGATTAATAATGTCTGTCCTGGCAGGGGAAGGGAGGGCAGCATATTAACTGCATAGTTGCTTTTCTTAGGACTGGAACATTCACAGGAGTGCCATATTTGTTCATTATCACAGAGCTATCTCAGAGCTGCCAACTAGGACTGAGAGGAAAGATCACACTGCAGACCCAGGATATTTAAATCAGAAAATAATTTGAACCGTGAAAACACAAGGGTCTATGGGATTTATCCTCAGATGTAATAAGATAAGCCCACAGATGCGCTTGGGGGCTGAGATGACAGAAAGGCCACTTGGCTGAGAAACAAGAGGGAAAAAGAGCCAAGCAATATGGCTGAGAATTTGTTCTCCATACTGGTACAAGAGAGCTTCGTAGATTTGCTATTTCTTTGGCTCAGCCTCATAGGTTTTGGAAATGTGACTATTTATAGGGATTCTTATTTTTCTTATTTCTTTCACTCATCCCTTAAAAGTTTTAAGCAAAGTCTACTTGAAAAATGTCAGCCTGTCTCAGGTGTGCAAAGAGAAAATTAAGTTTTGTCAATGTTTAGTCAGAATATAAAATGAGGGGAAAACTGACCTCTGGTGGTAGATTTGGAAAATCCCTAATACAAAGATTTCCAAAAAGTGATCCAGGAAGCATTAACCCCTCAACATTTTCCATGGGAGAAGGGCTCTGTGGTAAAAGAACTCTGGGAAAACAATTACATATTATATAATGATAAATATATAAGTATATATCTATAAATATAATATGTTTATATTTATATGGTTAATATTAATATATTTTATATATATTGTTATTAAATTATTTAATATACCTGTTTTTTGGCAACTCATGGTGTTTATCTAAGTCCTTAAGAATTCCTGCAGAAGAGAAACTATTTAATGCCTTTTAATTCAGCATTTCCTAAATTTGTTTGAATATAAACATGAACTATATTTTAAAAATTAACCTAATATTTTGGGAGACATGAACCTTAGGGAAAAGAATATAAGATCACGTTTTCCCCATCCAATATGGAGAATTCCTTTCAGAGCTCTTCTCTGATAAAACCTTAGAACACTTGTGTTTTTATATGTAGCCTTCCTTTCCATGTTCTCCTCCATGACTGTGTTCAGTAAGAAGCTAGGTAAATGTTTGTTTGTTTGTTTGTTTGTTTGTTTCTGAGACAGAGTCTTACTCTGTCATCTAGGCTATAGTGCAGTGGCTCCTTCTCGGCTCACTGCAACATTCACCTCCCAGGCTCAAGCAATTCTCCTGCCTCAGCCTTCCAAGTAGCTGGGATTTCAGGCATGTGCCACCACGCCCAGCTAATTTTTGTATTTTTAGTAAAGACTGGGTTTTACCATGTTGGCCGGGCTGGTCTCGAACTCCTGACCTTGAGTGATCCGCCCACCTCAACCTCTCAAAATGCTGAGATTACAGGCATGAGCCACCATGCCCAGCCAAGAAGCTAGGTAAATGTTAAAGAATAATTTCCCAGTTAGAGACAAATAATTTACATATTTCAAGTTAACAAGCATCTACTGAAGAAAAGCTAGTAGCTGTATCAGTGCACTCAAGCTTTTCAGTTGTAACTATGCATTAGAAATCTTAAAAAGGCCAATATAGTTTATAGATGGCTCTTCTAATACGGAAGCTCTTCAGAGCTGGGAGATGGTAAAACAGTGGCTCAGACTATTTTGTGCTCTGGGGCTATATAATTTTGGGGTTTGATGACAACCAGTTCTGTATCTCACTAGCTGTGTGACCTGGGGCATGTTACATAACCTCTCTGTTCTCAGTGATCTCATCTGTGAAATGGAAATCACAATATCTCCTAGTTCTGCTGGGGATTAAATAACTTAACCCTTGCAAAGTTCTTAAAAGAACAAGTGTTAACTCATTTAATCCCCAGCAGAACTAGGAGGTACTGTGATTTGGCAGTTGGCTAGTAATTTGTTGTTTCTTAATTTGCACCACTAAAGTTAGGTGTATGAGGCATCCTTTAAAAGGAAAACAGGCCTGGCCCGGTGGCTCACGCCTGTAATCCCAGCACTTTGGGAGGCCGAGGTGGGCGGATCATGAGGTCAGGAGATGGAGACCATCCTGGCTAACACAGTGAAACCCCGTCTCTACTAAAAATACAAAAAATTAGCCGGGCGTGGTGGCAGGTGCCTGTAGTCCCTGTCACTGGGGAGGCTGAGGCAGGAGAATGGCGTGAACCCGGGAGGTGGAGCTTGCAGTGAGCTGAGATCGTGCCACTGCACTCCAGCTTGGACAGCAGAGAGAGACTCTGTCTCAAGAAAAAAAAAAAAAAAAAGAAAATAGAGTTTTTTTTCTTTTAAAATATTGTACTTTTGTTTTAGATCCTGAGACAACTAAGAAATTTTAGCTGATTGTCACTAAAATGTATTATGGTGGTATTTTAAACTATTAACACTTTTTCTTTGGAAAAACCAGGAAAGTTTTCCTCTTCTTAATATTAAAAAAACTGTGGTAAAACAGATAAAACACAAATTGATCATTTAAACCATTTTTAAGTGTACAGTTCAGTGCTATTAAGTACATTCACATTGTTGTGCAACCATCACTCTCATCCTTCACTAGAACATTTTCATTATCTCAAACTGAAACGCTGTGCCCATTAAACTGTAACTCCCCATTCCCTCTTCCCTACAGCTCTTGGCAACCACTACTCTGCTTTCCATCTCTATGAATGTGACTACACTAGGTACCTCATATAAGTAAGATCATACAGTATTCATCCTTTTGTGACTGGCTTATTTCATGTAGCATAATGCCCTCAAAGGTCATCCATGTTGTAGCATGTGTCAGAATTTCATAATACACACCATTTTGGCAGCTTTTTTCACTCTTTTACTTAATACATTTGAGAGATCTACCTGACACTTTTTAAAGGTCTCACCGTATTCTATTAGATGTAAGCACCATCATTTATCCACTCCTCTTATCAGCAACCATACAAATTGCTCCCATAATTTTGCTATTATAACAATGCTAAAGTGAACACACTTGTGCATATATCATTTTGTATTTGAGACAGTTTAACTGGAAGATAAATCCCTAAAAGTTATGCTACCTGGTCAATAAGAATGTGCATTTAGAATTTTGATAAGTACTGCCAAGCTAACTTCTAAAAATATTGCCCCTACCGGCATTCTCATCAACAGTATACAAGAGCCTTTTTGTCCATATCCTTCCAATGAGGAGTATTTAAAATATTTTTTGTCCTTGCCAGTCTCATAGGTGATGAGCATGGTTATTTAAAATAGGTATCCCGACACAAAGAAAAGATAAATATTCACGGTGATAGATATCCCAATTACCCTGATTTGATCATTACGCATTGTATACATGTATCAAAATATCACATGTATCCCTAAAATGTGCAAAACTATGAGATATTAGTACAAAATCCACACACATGAAATAAAAGAGGTATAAGGGAGGACTTGCTGGTATGCAATGTGGGCAGAAGGGTGCTCCGGGTGAAATTTGAGGGTATCAGAGTCCTCTGACTCTATTTGGAGACCTCTTCTTCTTTTTTTTTTTGAAATGGAGTCTCACTTACTGTGCTGCACAGGCTGGTGTGCAGGGGCACAATCTCTGCTCACTACAACTTCTGCCTCCTGGATTCAAGTGATTCTCCTGCCTCAGCCTCCCAAGTAGCTGGGATTACAGGCATGCACCACCATGTCTGGCTAATTTTTGTATTTTTTGTGGAGACAGGGTTTCATCATGTTGACCATGCTGGTCTCAAACTCCTGACCTCAAGTGATCCACCCACCTCAGCCTCCCAAAGTGCTGGGATTACAGGCGTGAGCCACCGCACCCGGGCCTGGATGACTCTTCTTATTGATCCAAGGCAGAGAACAGTATTCCAGTACAAACAGGACTAGAAAGAGTTCTGCTTGGTACTATAATCAGGACTGATATTGAGTAGGAATGCACACATACAGCTGTGCTTGGTTAAGATACTGGCAATCCCACCATAGTGGTTGGCAACTGACCAGTCCCCTGAGCCCCACTGTTGAATCCCAGCCACCTCCCCACAATCCAGCACCTCAAGGGTAAAATCTACTGCCAAAGGAGGCCCTTTTAGACCCTGCCCAGCACTACGGCCAATGCCTATTGAGGCTGATCTTTATTTGTGCTGAGAGGCTGTTAATGGTTTCAATATTGCTCCTGCCTATCTGGGTCTAACTTTTTGTAAGACTCCCTTCTATTTCTGAGCCTCTAGCACTGTTGTAAAGGTGTTGTCTGTCTATTTCAATTACAAGATCCTGTCTTTCTCATTCATTCTTTCACTCTCAAAATGTTTATTGAGTACCTCGTATATGGCAATTGCTGGACCAGGATCCCAGAATATTACCGTGAAGAGGGCAAATGCTGTCCCAGGCCTCAGGGAACTTATACACCAGGAGGGAAGGCAGGTGAAAAGTAACTGAAGACACAAATTAATTCCTGCTAGTAATGAGTGCTATAAAGAAAACAGAGAAGGTTCTAAAGGTGAGTTAACGAATGACTAACTTCTGCCCTCATTGCATATCAGTGCATCCTCTCTTATACCTACTTCAAATAATCAAGTTCAGCACCTATCAGACTGGCAAGGATGAAACAATTTTGGAATACTCCTTGTTGCAGGGATATGGAAAAGCAGGCTCTCACATTCATTGTTGATGAGAGTGACAGTAGGGACAATATTTGTGGATGCTCACTTCTCAGAGGGAGCCCCTTTAGTAGAGAAGCCAGAGAAGCCCCGTTCTGAGACTTAAAGGAAAAAGATACAGGAACAAGGGAGGGTAAGAAGTCAGGCAGCATTGTGCAGTGGGTGCAAAAAAATCCAAGTGGAAAATCACTACTTATGTTTTAGAGGGAATCAAAGAAAGCAAGAATGAGCACAGGGAGCTAAGGAGGTGAGGTTAGAGACAATGTCTGGGACCAGGTCAAGTACAGCCTTACAGATTACAGCAAAGAGTTTAAGATGGTCTTATTTGTAACTTAAGAAAAGTCCTGCATCCTTTAAGTCTGTATTCTCCAATGTTTCTCAAGGTACTTGAATCAAGGAGACGATCAGTAAGAGTTTGTTTAAGAAGTACACTGATCCCCTGTAGCTTTCTTCTATCTCTGCCTGGCACCCTTTAGTTCCTTTGACAGCTGCTTGAACAGTACAAATATGCCCAGAGTTAAAGAACTGGTATCTTCCACTTCCCCAACATCTGTTATGCTCTTCCACATCTTTGCCCCCTTTAAAACAAACAAATCAAATTTCCATCCCTGAGTACACTTTACTCAATGATAAAATCAACCAATAATTACTGAGCACTTTCTATGTGCTCAGCATTCTTTCAAGAGCTTTGCCTATATTGACTCATTTCTTCCTCTGAGCAACTCTATAAGGTAGGTTTTAATATCACCCACGTTTCACAGATGAGGAAACTGAGACAAAGGGAGATTAATCATTCTGACCACAATCATGCAAGTGATAAGTGGTAGGGCAAGATCTCCAGAATCGACGTCCTTGACTGCTACATCTCTCCAGCAGGCGCCAGCATGTGGAATTGCAATGATTTCACCAGAGGAAGCATTTTGAGACATAAAATGCTGTTCCTAACAGTTGCACATTTCACTTACGTGCAGTTCATAGTTTTGCATATTTTACATCAATGTTCTTCAAACCGTTTTTGTCTGTCAGATATGAACGTCTGAGAGCATCTCATGAAGAAACATTTTGAGACCTCATCTGATTGTGTTGCCTACATGCCTGGCAGTTTGGTTTCTATAGCATTGCTATCATTATGACAATGCTTGTGCAACTGTTCAAATAGTCCATCCTCTTCTTATTATATTATAAAAGCAGTGGAAAATGGAAAATAAAACCCAAGTAATGATACTAAGCATACAAAGCCCTCCCTTATTCCAATTAAGCTAAAGATGAAAATTATTGCACATATAAAAAGAATCAACTATTTGCTTTGCTCAGTTGTCCGCTGGACTTAAGCTGGTGAAGCTGCTCAACTGTGAATAAAAGGAAAATACTTTTATAAATGTGTGATAAATATTGGAAATATAGGAAACATGTCCAAGGCATAGTACAATTAGTATATTCTAATTTTTTTGTTTATTTTGCTCTGTAGGAAAAGACCTATGAAATGTAAGCATATCATTCAACTTTGGGGTGTCTGACTTTCATTTGAAAGTAGGGGAGTGACTGTATTTATTAATTTTCTTCATCATTTGCTAGTAATGCAAATATTTTGCTAATATGCCATATCACATATCACATCCTGTCCAAGCCCTGCTTGACAAGTCAATGCGTACTCACATGCAAACACACATAAACTCACTTTTCTGTTCTATCTAACATAACAAAGAGTTCAGCATTTACAGAAACGTCCACTTACCTTTAACTAGTGAGTATTCTCTTGCCTTTCTTTTGTTTTTACTGTAATAATCTTGAGATTTTCTTTGCTATGCATAGATGTCATCTTTTTCTTTCACACATTCTTTCTTCTGGATTTCTCATCAAAGCCTGTAATACAGAAGAGAGAAGCTCCTTAATTTCTGTAGGCACAGGGGGAGAAACTATAAATCTCAAGTCAGTGACACTTCTAATTTATTTCTAATTTTCCCCAGGCTGACTACAGTTTAATTACAGTTTTAGAAATTCGCCTAATTACATGAGATTTAGAATAGAGTTCTCTCGAAATACAGATGAAATTGAGGCTAGTCTCCTTAACAACTAAAGATTTCATACCAATTTGTCTTCTTACAGGATGCATGTCACTGAACACACCGTTTTAGACTTCTACTGTCTCTGTAGGAGGAGATTCTGAAGTGCTCAAAGTTATCTACACTCAGTTGCAAAATCAGGGCTGTCAAATGGGAGAGAGAACTCAGTAATACATCCCCTCAGAAGCCATGTTTCAGAGTTACTGAAACCAGAATGGCATTCCTGAATCTTGTTTTTAACAGATGTCAGTGTGGTGAGAATGAAACACGTCATGAATACTGATGAAATCTACCGTGCATATCACGCCATAAGATATCCTCATTTATACGTATTTCTCATTCTCCCTACTACAGAAAAGAAAACAGCTTTCCCCCCAGAAGCTCCACTTAGGTCAATAAGCATGCGTCTCCCTTGTCACTTGGGAGGTCACACTGTTTCACATGCACCCGTGTGTAAAAACAGGACAAGGAGGAAGGCAGAAGTGGCAGATGTGGTATCCCTTGTTCTGCCATGTGGTAAGTGAAACTCTCTGTGGCACCATCCACATGGCACCTTCCCACACCACCTGCCCTTCCACTCCCCCTGGATGTGCAAGGCATCTAGGTACAAGGTGGCACAAGAAGCAGGAAGTCAATGGGATTTCTTCACAAACACCTTTGCCCTCTCTCTCCTTACTGATGCTGTAGAACAAAGCCATTTTTCTGGCAGGAACGCAATATTCAAGGAGCTTAACTCAAATGAGAGCATGGAAAGGAGAATAGGTTGAGAGTTTCTTGCAGGCAATATTTTTTAGTACCCTTTTAGGAGGAAAGCATGTTGGGCATGGAGTCATGGTTTGGGTAGTACTAAGATCGGTATGAAGAATTCTCACACCCAGTCATCCTTTTGGTCCTCATGATCTCTCGGTGAAACATTAGGCAAAAAGAGGATACACTAGAGATGTGTTTTAGTCTAAGCCCCCACTTTACAAATAAGATAAATAAGGTCCAGAAAGAGAGAGAGAAAGCAACTTGTAAAATGTTACACAGGGCAGAGCTGGCACTGGAATGACACAGTACATTTTCTGCCTTATCGCGTCATCTCTCCACATCTTTCTTGTGTCTGCCTGGCGACAAAAGCTCCTTGAGGGATTAAGCCCTGTAAACAATGATATACCAAGCAGTGTCTAATGTCATGTGCAAAGAACTAGTTAAATCCCTTACTTCTTTAGTGGGTGTTAACAAAGACTACACAGCTGCTGTCAACTTGGATCACAAAGACAGAAAAAAGAGAAATAAACAGATATCTTCTGATTGCCTTTAGCTACTATTTATTAAGTGTACAACATAAGCCATACACTATGCCAGGCACATCACTTGTATTCTGCTAATGCTTCTAGAAACTCCAAAGATAATATGGATGCTATTATACTAGGAAGGTAAGGAAAGGAAGTCAGGGAAATAGATACCTTGTCTGAGGTTACACACAACTGGTTAGTTCTCAGATTCCATTCCTGCCTGCAATAAGCAGCACTATAAACCAAAGAAATATGCATCTATTTGAAAACCTCAGAATCCAGGAATAGAAACAAAGTGGACAGTATTTGGAAGGAAACTAAAGAGAGAAAGAAAGGAAAACTGAGATAAGAGCATTGTGGGAATCTATCTTTTTTTTTTTTTAAGACGGAGCCTCGCTCTGTCACCCAGGCTGGAGTGCAGTGGTGCGATCTTAGCTCACTGCAAACTCTGCCTTCTGGGTCCACGCCATTGTCCTGACTCAGCCTCCCAAATAGCTGGGACTACAGGCGTCTGCCAGCACACCTGACTAATTTTTTTGTATTTTTAGTAGAGACGGGGTTTCACCATGTTAGCCAGGATGGTCTCCATCTCCTGACCTTGTGATCCACCCACCTCGGCCTCCCAAAGTGCTGGGATTACAGGCGTGTGCCACCGCGCCCGGCTTGTGAGAATCTATTCTATAAGTGTTAACATGCAGGAGGGATATGTCTTGAGATCTAGGAACACACCAAATACGCAAATATAATTAAAGCACTTGACTCCACCTATACAATTTGGTACAAGATACTTGTGATATTGGGTATCTGGGAATGAGCAAAGAAATTTAAGATCTCAGTGAGGTGGGGTAGATGAGTTACAATCACCCGCTGTTGTTAGTTTGCTAGGGCTGCCATAACAAAATACCAAAGACTACACGGCTTACACAACAAAATGTATGTTCTCACATTTCTGGAGGCTGAAAGTTCAAGATCAAGGTGTCAACAGAACGGGTGTCCTCTGGGGCCTCTCTCCTTGGTTTGCAGATGGCCACCTCTTTACATGGTCTTCCCTCTGTACCCAAATATCCCTGGTACCTCTTTTTGTGCCCATATTTCTTCTTATAAAGACACCAGTCACACTGTATTAGGGCCCATCCTCAAGGCCTAATTTTAACTTCATCACCTCTTTAGAGACACTATCTACATACACAGTCACATTCTGAGGTGCTATGAATTAGGACTTCAATATATCAATCTAGGGGCTGGCATAATTCAGCCCTTAACACTCACCAAGTGACTAGTTCTGGTACCATAGAGATGAAAATCCAGACACCTGAAAAGTAACAACCTGTCATCAACCTTCAGTGTCATTCATGAAGAGGTGAAGCCCTCTAATATTTGAATTCAAGTTCAGGAATCTAAGGGTTTATTATAGGTTTTAGGTTTTTTTTTTTTTAAAGGAGAGGAAGGCCATTCAATAAACCTTGGTCAGGATGGTCTAAACCAAGCGTCAGAAAACTACTGCTTGCCAGTAGTTTTAAACCTAGCATGCTGCATATTTTTCTAAATAAAGTTATATTGGCACACATCCATGTCTATTCATTTATGTATTGATTGTCTATGGCTGTTAGCGAGCTGCAATGGCAGAGTTGAATAGCTGTAACAAAAACTGTCTGGTCCAGGGCTGAAAATATCCACTATCTGGCCCTTCACAGAGAAAGTTTGCCAACTCCTGGTTTAAACTGTGTTAACCAGGTTCCTTTACAGTAGGGCTTTTCAAGGTCTTTCCAATCTTCAAGGGGAAGATAGACAGTAAAATTGCGTCTTACCTGGGAGGTAGTTTCTAAAGTCAGTTCAAAGTGAAAACTGTGTATAGTCAAAATAACTGGAAAATCCCTTAGGGAAAGTGCCAACATAGAGCCCACGAACTACATCTTCATGAATATAGGCAGTTTTTCCTTCAAAGTTGCGACAGATAAAATTTTCTTCAAGCACTACATAAAAGGCTCTATTTATGGACCATTTGTATAAAAAGATGCGTATCTTTAAATAACAGAATCATTCTTAGCATAAAAGACTTGAAAAAACTGAGACCAATCAAAGGACAGGAGACTGAGTTACTATCTCCTACTCACTTGCTGAATTTGCAGAAGTTATATATGCACTGGAAATGACTCTACTGGAGTTTGCTTCCTTTCTCAGCTTACTTAACCAGAGAGTCTCCCTCCCTCACTTTTCTTATCCAACAGAAACCTCTAATATATGAAATCTCTAATAATAAATCTCTAATAATAAAATCTCTAATAATGCAATCAATATTCTGTGGAGCACACTTTGGGAAATGCTGAAATACTAAAAAACATAGGTGTTATGGATCAATCAATCAGACAGAAATATGTACAATGCTTTCCTAACACTGATAAGAAAAAACTATAGGATAAACCACAATGAAATACCATTTCACACCCACTAGGACAGATATTTGGAGAATGAAAGGAAAATAAGAAGTGTTGGTGAGAATGTGGAAAAACTGGAACTCTAGTGTTTTGATGATGGCATTATAAAACGGTGCAGCTACTGTGAAAAGCTGTTTAGTAGTCTGTCACAAGGTTAAATACAGAATTACCATATGATCCAGCAATTCCATCTCTGGGCAGATACCCAAAAGAATTGAAAGGAGGGCCTTGAACAGATATTTGCACACTAGTGTTCATAGAAATATTATCCACAATTACCAAAGGTGGAAACAACCCAAATGTCCATCAACAGATTGATGGATAAACAAAATACAGCACATACATACCATAGACCAGAATTCTTTTCACCTTAAAAAGGAATGAGATTCTGATATATGTTACAGCATAAACGAGTCTTGAAAACATTATACTAAATGAAATAGGCCAGACATGAAAGGAGAAATATTGTATGATTCCACTTACATGGAGTGATTAGTATCTAGAATAGTCGAATAGTAATTACTATCTAGAACAGTTGAATTCACAGAGAGAGAAAGTAGAGCAGAGTTTACAAGAGGCTGGGGGTACTGGGGAATGGGAAGTTATTGTTTAATGGGCATAGAGTTTCAGTTCAGGATGATGAAAAATGTTCTGGAGATGGATGGTGGTAGTGGTTGTTCAACCTTGTGAATGCACTTAGACAGGGTCTTACTCTGTCGTCCAGGCTGGAGTGCAGTGGCACAATCATGGCTCACTGCAGTCTCAAACCCCCAGGCTCAAGCGACCCTCCCACCTCAGCCTCCCGAGTAGCTGTGACCACGGGCATGCGACACCACGCCCAGGTTTTAAAAGAAAATTTATAGAGATGAGGTCTCACTATGTTGCCCAGGCTGGTCTGGAACTCCTAGGCTCAAGCAGTCCTCCTGCATCTGCCTTCCAAAGTGCTGGGTTCACAGGCATGAGCCACTGTACCTGGCCAATTGTAATTTTTAAATTGTTAAAATGGTAACTTTTATGTTATCTATGTGTGTATATATATAAAATATATAATATAAAATATAAAATATTATATACACTAGTGTACATACTAGTATACTATTCATACTATTATATATAACATACACTATTATATATGTAGTATGTACTTATAATAAATATTAATCAAATACATAATACATACTATTATATATCAGTATATTATTCACAATAATATTTAATAGCATATATATACCATATATACTATATATACAGTATATACTATATGCTATATATACTATATGCAATATATCCTATATATACTATATATAATATATGCTATATATAATATAGTTTGGGCCTCAGTGTATATATAGTATATACTGTATATATAGTATATGTTATATAATATAATAGCATATATATACTGTTGAGATAGGGTCTCGCCTCATCACCCAGGCTAGGGTGTAGTGATGCAATCGTGGCTCACTGCAGCCTCGAACCTCTTGGCTCATGTGATCCTCCCACCTCAGCCTCCTGAATAGCTGGGACTACACAGGCAGCGTTACCACACCTGGGTAACTTTTAATTTTTTTTTGTAGAGACAGGTTCTCGCTTTGTTGCTCAGGCTGTTCTTGAACTCTTGGCTTCAAATGATTCTTGGGCCTTGGCATCCCTAAGTGCTGGGATTACAGGCATGAGCCACTGTATCCAGCCTTGTTATGCATATTTTACCACAGTAAAAAAATGTTCAAGACAAAAAAGGATGCAGAAGCAAAATTGTAGGAATGGGGATGGGGCAGACCTAAATTATTTAGACATCACTTGAATGTGTCATTCTGCTAAAAAATCTAGCTGTTGACAAGTTCCTGGCTTGCTTAGGTGACAATTTCAATACTTGGAAGGCAGAGGATGCTACAAGGGGAAGTGTTCATCCAGGAAAACCTTTGGGCAATAGAGAAATGAAGCAAAAAAGTGGTCACACACTCTTAAGAGTTCAAAGCAGTTGAGAGAGGGATCCTGGGGTCCTCGCTTGGCTCCTCTCTGGTTTCAGTACTGCCTCCCATCACCCAATCTCCATTCTCACCCTTCCACTCACCCCCATTCACTGTACATTCAGCAGCCAAAGTGGGGGTAAAATATGGAAATATACAGAAGAAAATGCAACAAACTCCTACCCATGCGCCCATCATTCAAAACTAACAAATGTTGTTTTTCGTATTTTTTCACATCCTGTCTTTACCGTTTTAAGTGATAGAACCACACAGAATTTATCTTCTATGTTAATTTCTCCAGTCCAATTCTTCCTTCATCTTCAGAGGCAACCATTCTTCCGAATTTGGTAGATATTTAGTTCGTGTGTGTGTGTATATGTGTGTCCAAATATATTCTATGATTTTGTAATTTTAAACTTTTTACAAAGTGTATTATGCTGCCTATTAAATTTTACTCAACATGGTTTTTTGAGATCTAGATGATTAACTTTTGCATAGTGTTCTGTTGTATGACTGAATTATAGTTTAATTCTCCATTTGTGGACTGATGGCTATTTGGGTAGTGTCCGATTTTTGTTACAACAAAGGATGCAACAACACACATCCTCATGGTTCTCCTTCTGTACACAGGCCTCTCTGTTTATTTGTGAGAGGTGTTTGGGGAACAACCTACATGAGAGTACATGGCAGCACTGTGTGGGTATATGCAGGAATTTCTCCTGGTAAATCTCACCTGGGGTGCTGCAATCCTCCAAGGTATTATTTGGAAATGTGGGACAATCTTTCATGAGATGGGGATGGAATGGGGGGGATGCTAAATTTTCTACAGTGCATGAGAGTCCTGAATAACAAAGACTTGTCCCACACAAAATACCAACAGTCCCTCCTTTGAGAAACGCTGCTGATTTCTGTCCCGAAGCAGAATCTTGGTGTTGTAGAATCTGTGTGTTTAGAAGTCTAACTAGGGAATGACAACTTGCTCTCCAAAGTACCACCTGCCATGGCTCAGAGTGCCTGTTTACCTCAATTCTTTGCCAAGTCTCACTGTCAGCCTTTTGAATTTCTGCTATTCTGACAGGCATAAAATGCAGTTTCATTATGATTTTTAAACTTGCATTTCCTGCTTTTATTACCACTGTGGAAAACCTTTTCATATTTTACTGCTCATTCATGTCTCCCCTTGTGGAAGTGCCTGTTAATAAGCTGTCTATTTTTCTATTGGGTAGTTTAAGTTTCCCTTTTTGATTTGTAGGAGTTTGTTAGAGGTTCTGGAAACTTGCTTTTGGTAGTTATTTGGGGTTGCAAATGCCTTCTACCAGTTTGTTGCTTGTCTTTTTATTTTATGGTGCTATGCCATGCAGAAATTATACATTTCGATATAGTGAAATTCATCCAATCTTGAGTGTGATTTTTGAGTCTCTAGTTTATAAAATCTACTTTATTCTAAGATTCTTTTTTTCCCCATCTAAAGGTTTTACATTTTTATTTCTTATATTTAAGTTTTTAATCCATCTCACAAGTTATTCTGGTACAAAGTGTGACGTAGGAATCTGATTTTTTCTTCTTATGGGCTATCAGTTGTAACAACACCATTTACTTTTGATACTATGTTTTCCTCTGTAACTTCTAAAGCATCCTATATCATATAGAAAGGACCATATTTGTTTAGTTCAACATTGGTCTCTCTTTTCTGTCCTATTGATCTATTTTTCAATTACCCTTCACCAATACTACTATGGCTTTATAATAAATTTTGATAGAGGAACTCCTAATCTTTTATTCTTTCGCAAAACTCCCTTATTAAATTCTTGAATGTGGCTGGGCATGGTGGCTCATGCCTGTAATCCCAGCACTTTGGGAAGCCAAGGTGAGTGGATCACTTGAGGCCAGGAGCTCGAGACCAGCCTGGCCAATGTGGTGAAAACCCATCTCTACTAAAAAAAAATACAAAAATTAGCCAGGTGTGGTGATGCAAACCTGTAATCCCAGCTACTTGAGGGGCTCTAAGGCACAAGAATCGCTTGAACCTAGGAGGCACAGGTCGCACTGAGGCAAGATCGTGCCATTGTACTCCAGCCTGGGCAATAGAGCGAGAGACTCTGTCAACAGCAACAACGACAAAAATTATTGATTACTTACATTTTCATTCAAATTTCAGAATGCTGGGGATTTTGCTTAGAACTACAATGAATTTATAAATACTTATACAATACTCAACATTTCATGATATTGATCTTCCTCTTCCACGTATATGGTATCTCGTGTCATTTCTTTAGTTCTTTTAAAAATAATTTACAATAACCTTTTTTTCCTGAAGCAGATGTATATTTTCTTAAAACTTACTCTGAGTTTCTGAGTGGTTTTGAGTTCTGGAGTGATTTTTTTGAAACCCAAATCTGAAGATAGCAAATCACCCCTCCCTGAATGTAGCTCCTCTGAGACTTTCTGTTACACTTAGAATGAAATTCAAACTCCATACTGGAGCATGATTATAGGACATATTGTATGCTCTGTTAGTCATTAAGCTTTAGCCACAGTGGTTTTCTTAACTTTTTTTTTTTTTTTTTTAAGGTTAGTCAAGTGAGGCAGTGAGAGTGAAGTGGTTTTCTTTATGTACTCAAACACACCAAGCTAATTTTATTTTGGGGCACTTGTCCTTGAAGTTTTGTTTTTTCTGGAATCTTGTTCCCTAGATATGCATATGGCTAGTTTCTTCCTGCTGTTTGGGCCTCAGTTCAGATGTCTTCTCTCAGAGAAACCATCCCTGCCCACCAGAGAGTAGCCCTCCAGTCATCCATAATGCCATAGCTTCTTCATTTCTTCACAGCACTTGCCACTATTTGAATTTATCTTCTTTGAACTCTTTATTGGTGTATCATTCCCCACAATAGACCATAAGCTCCGTATGATTGAGGACCTTGCTGCCTTGTTCTTTTCTGTGTCCCCAGAACCTATAACAATTCCTGGCACATGGCAACTGTTCAATGAATATGAGCTGAATGGATAATTGAGTGGAAAAATGAACTCACATGGATCTCCCCCAATGCCCCTGGTTGCTCCTCCTGTGTCCTCTTATATCAACAAAGGAGTATTTCCTTTCTCCCACTGGCCATGCATATATTAGCAGTAAATAATGATGTAAGATATTTCTAGTCTCTTGAAGAAATAGTTTAACTGCAGAAATACTTATAAAAGGGATTCCAAACACATTTATATTCTGCATACCACGTTTCCGAGTGGCTTAGAATAGTGAAAGTGCCACTGTCTATTCGGCCTATTTCTACTCCTAAGAGATAGCTATTAAGTTTATTTGCATAAATCCAGAAACTTTTTATCCATTTACAAATCCCCAGCTATCTAATCTATCTTAGATTACACAATTTGAATGATTCAACAAAGAAGTTTCTTTTTTTTTTTTTTTTTTTGAGATGGGGTCTCACTCTGTCACTCAGGCTGTGATGCAATTGCAGCTTGCAGCCTTGAACTTCTGTACTCAAGCAATCCTCCTAACTCAGCCTCCTGAGTAGCTGGAATTACAAGTGCACACCATCATGCTCAGTTAATTTTTTAATTGTTTTGTAGAGATGAGATCTCACTGTGTTGTCCAGGCTGGTCTTAAACTCCTGGCCTCAAGTGAACCTCCCAACCTCCAAAGTGCTTGGATTACAGGCATGAGCCACTATGCCCTGCCAAGAAGTTTTATTCTTATTGAAAAAGTGTTATTTTTAAGTGAATCTGAATTTGTTAAGAAGGCAGATCGTCAATCCCACTTCTAGAGGTTCCGATTCCACAAACCAGGGGTGCAGCCCTCATTTTCAATAAGCACCCTAGATCATTCTAAAGCATGTAGTCCAACAACCATTTATGAGAAATACTCACCTAGGTTAAGGCAATTTATTGTCATCCTTATTTAAGACGATGCAGCCTCCCAAACACTAGGGGGCAGATGGAGCCACATGTGCACCCACTGACTTGCTATGTCATGTCCCCTTTGCCCAAGAAGAGGGCATAGCGGATCCATGTGCCTCCACTGAGGCCCTGAGAACCAGACCTGCTTATGAAGCCACATAAACAATCAGGAAACAGCTCAAAATTGGCAGTGAGGAAATAGGTTCTAGACTCTGAGTGGCTTTGGGCCAGTTTCTTTATATGCAAAATGAGAAGGTGGTCCAGTGTGATGTTGTGATAGAATAAGAAATCTCTATTTGTTCTTCCCCAGTTCCTGGCACAGAGTTTCTGAAACTCTTGTAACTTCTGGAGTGATTGAGGTAAGAGGAGCATCTTTTGTTACTCTTAATAAGCCCATTTCAACCACATTTGAGTTTATGTTAAAGAGATATCTGGGGGATTCCAGCCCCAGACAGCTTCAGGGTGGGGGATGGTTGCCAGAGGAACCAACCATGTGATTATAGGGTTGGAACTTTCAGTCCCACCCCCTGACCTCCAGGGAGGGGAGAGAGGCTGGAGGTTGAGTTCAATCACCAGTAGCCACAATTTACTCAATCGTGCCTAACTAACAGAACCTCCATAAAAACCCTGAACAATGGGGTTTGGAGAGCCTCCTGGTGAATGCATTCACTTTTTGGGAGAGCAGCACACCCCAAACTCCACTGGCACAGAAACTCCTGCTTTTTGGACCCCTCTAGACTTTACCCTATATGTACATCTTCCTCTGGCTGTTTGTCTGCATCCTTTATAATATCTTTTCTAATGAACTGGCAAGTGAAATGTTTCTCTGGGTTTTATGAGCTATTATAGCTAATTGTCAAACATGAGCAGGTGGTCATAGGAACCCCTAATTTGTAGTTAAGTTGGTCAAAAGTGCAGGGGGCCCAGGACTTGCAAATGGCGTCTGAAATGGGAGTAGTCTTATGGGCCTGAGTCCTTAACCTGTGAGGCTAAAACCACCTTTGCAAAATTATGACAGTAAGAGAAATCTGACACGGCCAACTCCATCTTGCTTCCAGCAACACACACTTGCTGTCCTCACTCATTCCTGGGTATAGGCCAAGCTAACTTTCAAAGGCATTTGGTTTACAGTTTAAGCTTAAAGCAAGAATGACAATAGCCCTTCTGCAAACTAAACTGTCTTTGTAAAACTAATGAAAGCCTACAAGGTTAGAATTACTTACCTGAATTCTGCTAAGATGTAGGCACAGTTAAAACAATAACCAGCCATTGTTCTAGAGCTCACAAGATCTGTAACTTCCCCAATTACTATTGTAGATGCATCGCTATTGTAGAACCCAAGATTGGTCTTTTGAGATGTTTTTCAGACTTTGGCATTTTGATGACTAACTTCACCCATATCAGGGACTCGGCTGGACCTGTGGCCCCCACCCAGAGGCTGACAGCACACGAGGACCATTTTCCACACCCCTATGATTTCATCTCCCAACCAATCAGCATTCCCCGTTCCCTAGCCCCCCGGCCCACCAAAGTATCCTTGAAAAACCGTAGCCTCTTTGGGGAGACTGATTTGAGTAATAGCCCCAATCCTTCTGCTTGGCCAGCCTTGCATTAATTAAACTCTTTCTTTACTGCAATAATGCTGTCTCAGTGAATTGAGTTTATCTGTGTATCGAGCAAGAAGAACCCGTTTGGGTGATTACAGTGTCTGACGCTAATTTCAGGTCGATGTTGTGAAATCAAAATTGAACTGAATTGAATTAAGGACACCCAGTTGGTGTATGAAGAGTTCGAGAACTGATTGCTGAGTGTGGAAAACCCACACATTTGATATCAGAAGTGTTGTGATTATTGAAATAAAGTTGTTTTATTCTTTCAACCACATAGTTGTAAAAGTGCATTCCAGCTCTATCATTTTATGGGAGACTTCAACATCTCATGGATTTCTGTGTGATTAGGTTACGCCTGACTCTCACCCCATACCTTCCAAATTTTCTAGGAGGAAATTATATAATGTTTGTAATGGAGAAGAAAATAACCAAAACATTTTAAAAGATAACATTTCCCATTATTACTCAAGCAGGATTTTCACAAGCTAAGATGATCGCTTCTGTTTCAGTGCTAAGTTCACTACTCATCTCCATGAACATAAAGAAACAACAAAATCTCTACACACACTTATCCACCAGATTGTTTTAAACAATTTTCAAACTTGTTTTAATAGGCAAAACTGGCTCTGTAATGCTAAACTAGACATAAATAGCCCAAGGATCCAATTTCAGCCAAAATCTCATACCACATGGAGAAATTAAGCAATTCTTAAATATTTAATAATACTCTGTAATTTTTTAGACTCCTGGGCTCCAAAATTTCTGACAAAGTAATTCCTAAGCCACAATTAACAAAAATAGGCAACCTTCCAAAAAGTTTCGCAAAGCAAAAGTAAACTCCTCCGAGCACTCCCGCTGCAGTGAGAGTGATGCATACGAGTGACATACCCGCCAGAAACGACAGCAGCCAGAAAGGGTTTGGAGCTTGCCCTGAACTGGTGTCTGCTGAAAAGGCTCATAAAAAGAAGGTTGTGATTAGAAGATCATGACATTTCCAGCACCCACTTATTAGCATGTCTGGAGAATCACAGAACTCTTTACAACCAGAGTTCACGTCACAGGATATTTACAAATACTATTCCAGTCTTCAGAGCAGTTCGGTCTCTGCTCTAATAACAGACGAAGGATGCAGACGCCCTAGCCAATCACTGCAGGTGGCCTCCTAAGAAAAATTCCTGCCACCCCTTGGTTGCTCAGGACATAAACCTATATATTCTTCCTCCCCATCATCCCACTTCTCATTCATCAAACCCCCTGCTTAAAACTCCTCAGTGACTTCTGATTTTACATAGACTGAAACTTAAACTCCAGCTCCTATGTGGACACCTATCTACCTCTGAAATCTCATTTCATGCCAGTCTTCCCTTTACTCTCAATACACCCCACAATGGCCTCCTTTTCCCACCTTACTGGGTCAAGCCCATTCTCACTGCAGGGACTTGGCACTTGCTGTGTCACTGTTTGGATCATTATTTCTCTAGATCTTCACATAGCTGGTTCCACCTCGTAATTCCAATTCAACTCACATGACCTTCCCAGATCACTATATCCTAAATAGTATTAAGCTACATTTGTGTTATTCTCTACTCCTGTTTGTTTTCTGTCTGGTCCTAAAATTACACTGTTTATTTGCTTAATGGTTTTCTCATCCCACTAGAATTTCACCTCCAAGGGGAGGGAGATATTGCTTTGTCCTGTTCACTGCTACATCCTCATAGCCTGGGACAATGCACATAGTAGATACTCAGTGACTATTTGTCAAATGAATGCATATGTTTATTTATTTATTTATTTATTTTATTTATTTTTTTTCTGAGATGGAGTCTTGCTTTGCCACCCAGGCTGGAGTGCAGTGGCGTGATCTCGGCTCACTACAACCTCAGCCTCCCAGGATCAAGCGATTCTCCTGCCTCAGCCTCCTGAGTAGCTGGGATTACAGGCACATACCACCACACCTGGCTAATTTTTGTATTTTTAGTAGAGACAAGGTTTCACCATGTTGGTTAAGCTGGTCTCGAATTCCTGACTTCATGATGTGCCCGCTTCGGCCTTGTAAAGTGCTGGGATTTGCAGGCGTGAGCCACCGTGCCTGGCCTACAAATTTTTTTTCCTTGAGATGGAGTCTCAATCTGTCGCCCTGGCTGGAGTGCAGTGGTGCGATCTCAGCTTACTCTGCCTCCCTGGTTCAACTGATTCTCCTGCCTCAGCCTCCCTAGTAGCTAGGAATAAAGGCACACACCACCACACCTGGCTAATTTTTGCATTTTTAGTAGAGATGAGGTTTTGTCATGCTGCCCAGGCCAGTCTTGGACTCATCTCAGGTGATCAGCCCATCTTGGCCTCCCAAAGTGCTGAGATTACAGGTGTGAGTCACCCGTACCCGGCTATGTGTTATTTTAGATTAAATTAGAACCCAACTTTTCAATGTTCTCGCTCTACTCAGAGTTAAAACTCAGTTTGTTGCTTGGAAGACAAGTTAATTTGCAGAAGAGACATATCTCACTCTCTATGAATATCCTCATTGTCACCCCACAACTAGTTTAGAATCTCTGACATAGAGCATGTTCCTCTGAAAACATAAGACCCTTTGGAGACATCAGTCAAATGAAATGTAAGCCTCATTGACAAGCTAAGATGACTCTTACAGTGCTTCTTGAGGGAATGATTGTGTAGGTAGTGACTGCTGGAAGTGAAGGGCTCAGAGTCTGAGTGGGTTGATCCACATGTCACACAGATTGAAGCAGGTAGAGTTTTTTTTTAATGCTAGGGCAATTTTGCTGAGGTACTCTGTGTTCTAGCCAGGCATTCAATATAGGGGTGGTTCATTTGGGGCTCAAATGAGAAGATCAACTAACTGAAGTTTTAAATGGGTGTTAGATGAAGGGAATTCCACCCTGACTTGCACAGTGAGCTACAGAGTGGTAGTGACAGCCAATTTTCTACACAGTATCATAATTTATAAATCTCTTTTACATACTCATCATCTCTTTTGTTTCTTAGGGAAAATCGGTGAGGTTGGCCAAATGTAGTTATTGTACCTATTTCATATATGTGAAGATGAGACTCAAGATCCCATAATGAGTAAATAACCAGAAACTTGATTTGCAATCAAGATCTTATAAGATCATCTTCTACAGATCCTAATGTACCAGTAAGAAAGATATTGAAGAAGTCATTTAAAAAATCAACTTTATTCAGGTATAACATATATACACAATAAAATATTCCCATTTTAAGTGTGGAGTTAAACAGATTTTAACAAATATATACACTCCTTACCCACCACCACAATCAAGATATGGAATCCTTCTCTTTTTTTGAACAAATTTAGGAGATACATTGTAAATTTTGTTACAGGTATATAAAGTGTAGTGATCAAGTCAGGGTATTTAGAAGATAACAAAACATTTTCTCTCTTAAGAAGTTCCTTTATATCCCTTTGTGCTCATTTCTCTCTCTTACTTACTTCCTGCCCTTCCCTTAGGAAACCACTGATCTGTTCTCTGACATTACGTATTACTTTTTCTAGAATTTCATAAGAATAGAATCATATAGTCTGAATTTTTTTTGTGTCTCTGGCTCCTTTTGGTTTGTTTGTATGATGTTTTTGAGATTCATCCATGTTATGGCACATATTAGTAGTTTGTTCTTTTTTATTGTTTCATTTTATAGTATTCTACTGTATGGCTATGTCACAATTTATTTATCCATTCACCTTCTGATGGACATTTGGATTCCTTCCTGTTTGGGTTATCATAAATGCCACTCTCATGGACATTTCAATACAATTTTTTTTTTTTCCATTTTTTGAGACAGAGTCTCACTCTATTGCCCAGGCTGCAATCTCAGATCACTGCAACCTCCACTTCCTCGGTTCAAGGGATTCTCATGGCTCAGCCTCCCAAATAGCTGGGATTACAGGCGTGTGCCATCACACCCAGCTAATTTTTGTATTTTTAGTAGAGATGAGGTATCACCATGTTAGCCAGGCTGGTCTCGAACTCCTGACCTCAGGTGATCCACCTGCCTCGGCCTCCCAAAGTGCTGGGATTACAGGTGTGAGCCACCATGCCTGGCCCCAATACAAATCTTTTGTGGGCATATATTTTCATTGCTTTTCAGTAAATACTTTGGAGTGGAATTGTGAGATTCTATGATCTGGGAATTTTTAATTTTATAAAAAACTGAGATCTATGGTCTAAAGTGGTTTTACCATTTTATATTTACAACAGCAGCGTATGGGAATTCCAGTTGCTCCACATCCTCGCTGATACTTGGCATTGTTAGTCTTTAAATTTTAGCCATTTTAATAGCTATGAAGTAGTTGGCATCTCACTGTAATTTGAGTTTGCATCTCCTAGATGACTAATAATGTTGAGCATCATTTTTGGGGGCTTATTGCTCATTTGTATAACTTCTGCAAAGGGCAATTTGAGAGACAAGAGATACAAATAATTTTGTGTCTCATGCAAGAATTTGTTTTATTGTAGAAACAATTTTGAAAAATGCAACCTGGAAAAAATTATAAAATATTCAGACTATAAAGAATAAAGAAAACTTTAATATGGTCAAAATGTCCACATTTTTTATTTTTTCTTTAGTATATACTCCTTGAATTTTTTTAGTAAACATTCATGTAATGCTCTAACAAACTGGGGAGGCTGAGTTTTCAGGTAGAAGCTAGCAAAGAAGGAAAAGGCTTTGCTCTCTTTATTTCCGTTCCCTAGACTTCATTTTACAGACGATGGGCTCAACTATTCACAGCATCTTTTTATATCTAGCCTCGTAAAACTGTAAGGTGAATCATTACAAAATTAATATTCAACAGGCTTTATATAACTCTGTTTAATTCAATGCATAACTCAGATTTTTATCACCCCAAGGCCTCTCAAGATCTATAAATGCAACCAACTTAATAAGATACCATGTGTTTTAACTCTAACATTACCTCAAAGACCTCCACACCACACAACGACTAAATTTATACTAGATAACCAAATAGACATCTATGACAGAAATGAACTGTATTTAAAAAGTCAAGTCCTGCATGAAGACTTGCATGATAACAATGAAGACCGTGTTCTAACACATTCGTTTTGAGAACCTTACAGTCTTGATTTTAAAAAGGAGCTTATTTTGCTTCCAGAGCACTAAGCTACAAGTGTTTTATGCCACATAACCCAAAAGAGTTGACTCTTAAATAATCATCACTTACCAGGAGGTGAAAAAGCGGATGAATGCATCTAGATATTACCTCCTAGCTCCCATTCAAATAAATGTGTATAACTTCCATCCTAAAAGGAATCTTACAGATCATCCAGTCCTATGATCACATTTTCTGGACAAGGAAACCAAGGCCCAGACAAGTGAAATGATCAGCCTGAGGTCAGACAACCAGCTAAAAAGACTGAATGTGAAATCCAGGTCTTCTGAATCAGATTCTAAATTCTTAGTCTTGTGAATTTTTTTCCTAAGGCTTTTGTTTTGTTTTGTTTTCAATAGTTATACAGGCTCAATGCAGAAATTTTGGAAAACTCAGAAAAGCACAAAGAAAACTGTTAGACCGATTTTAACAATTTAAAATTGTCAATCCCAATACTTTAAGATAATCACTCAAACTTTTAGTAGGGCACTATGATATAGAAACTAAGAGGGCTGCTTCCGGAGTCACACATTTGGCTTCTTATCCTGACTCCCATGCTTGGTAAGCTTGTGCGCATGGGAGTTACTCTACCTTCTTCAGCCTCAGTTTCCCTACCAGTAAAATGTGGAGAACAAGGTCACTGATTTCTCAAGGTTGTGAGAATGAAGTGAGATGAAATTTGTAAAGCATCTCATACAATGCCTGCAGACAATAATCATTAGCCATCATGATTATCTACTTTCAGACATTTATTTATGTTCACGTTATCATGCTTTAAAAAAGTAAACCAGCTCAGGCCAAATGTAGTGGCTCATGCCTGTAATCCCAGCACTTTGGGAGGCCCAGGCAGGAGGATCACTTGAGCCCAGGAGTTAGAGACCAGCCTGAAAAGAATTAGCCAGGCATGATGGCATAGGCCTGTAGTTCCAGTTACTCGGGAGACTGAGATGGGAGGATCGCTTGAGCCCAAGTTCATTCCAGCCTGGGTGACAGGCTGAGACACTGTCTCAAAAAAACAAAATAGGGTGGTGGCACACACCACTAATCCCAGCAGTTTGGGAGGCCAAGGCGGGCAAATCACCTGAGGTCAGGAGTTCAAGACCAGCCTGTCCAACATGGGGAAACCCCATCTCTACTGAAAATACAAAAAGTTAGCTGGGCGTGGTTGTACATGCCTATAATCCCAGTTACTCGGGAGGCTGAGGCAGGAGACTTGCTTGAACCCAGGAGGCGGAGGTTGCAGTGAGCTAAGATTGTGCCATTGCACTCCAGCTTGGGCAACAAGAGTGAAAGTCTCCCTCCAAAAAAAAAAAAAAAAAAAACCAACAACAACAGAACAACAACAACAAAAAAAGTAAGTCAGTTCTGTGGCCTTTTTCCATCTGATGGTACATTTGCCATGAAAAGTCATTTTCTGATGACCTTCCCACTAAATCAAACTTTCCAGAGAAGTCCAAATTTAAACAGTGATCTGAAGAGCCGCACACTGGGGTTCTGATTAATAAGAAGAAATTCCCACAATCCAGCTAATCCCTCAGAGTTTTAGGTTATGTACAAGGCTGCAGCCATATCCTAATGATGACTTCTAGCAGAGCTTCAGAAAGAATGTGGCTCCCTCCCTCCCCTCAGAGCCTCTGCCTTTTCAGTGCTTCCAGGAACCAGCAGGGCCCCAAGGACCTTTCCACATCAGGGGAATCTCAGAGGATGATGTGTGATGTCGTCATAGCCAGGGTGGTGATTTCCAAGTAAAGTAGGGATGGTTTTTGAGAATTAAAAAATGTCCTGCTGTGATCTCTTTTCTTTCTATCCTGCACCAAAACAAATAAACAATAAACCACTACCTACATTTGTGAGACTCCAGAAAGAACTGTTGGCCTGGCAATGATCAGTGACTGATGGGTGATAGCTGTAGGAAGTGCTGTGATAAGGTTTATGAAGCTGTAGCCTGGATCAATGGAAGAGTATATTGTGATTGATCGGGAATGTCTGCAGTGGAAGGTGGCAACAGCAGGGTGGTACACAAGCCACGGTGCTGTCCTCCCTGGTCTATTTTAATGTCTTCTCTTTATAGGTATGAAAAATAAGGTTTACAGCAATGAGGTATCATGGCTTATCCATCCATGAGTACAGAGACAGAACATGGCAAAACTGAAACTAGCAACCATTCCTTGTGGTTTGTAGCTCAGCAATCCTCTCTCCATGCCAGGCTCCCTTTCTTCTCTGGTGGGTGAGATGGTTTCCTTCTTATAACTACTAGGTGGTCCTGGCATATTACAACCTATTCAGATCACTTCCATAATGAAAAAATTATGCCAAGATAATTTTAAAAAAAAACACCAGTCCCAATTTTGTGTTAAGGCCCTGGCAACAGCCAGCACACAGCTGTTGCGAGGATGCATATTCTCTTTTGACAAAAGACAGGTGGCTGGTTGTGTCATGTTGGTCTGAGATAACATAATGTGCAGAAAGAGAGACAAGCAGGGAAGGAGAGATTTCTTTCCCAGACTCTCACATAAATGGATTTCTTCTTTGCATAATGGAGCTCTAAATAAATAAAATACAAAACAAATGTTTACAATATTGTTGAGACACTGAGTTGCTGAGAGATAGCTGTAGAGTTTTATTCTAATTTGTATCCTCTCCAGGAAAATGGAATTCAATACGAACTTTATAATGGTAGGAGGAAGAAGGTATCATCATTTATTCCTTCATATGTTCACCTGATATTTACTAAGTGCCAGGCAGTGCAAAGTACTAGGGATACAACAGTGATTGGAAGATGAATAGTTTCTGTCCTCACATGAAGTCTACTGGGAAAGATGGACTATTAACAAGCATTGTAATAAGTGTGTATATATAAAGAAGAAGATAGTATTGAGGGAGCAACTGGGCAGAGGTGAAGGATCAACAGGATTGGCATGCTTAAGTAGAAAGGGCATGTGATTTGGAGCTGGACAAAAGTGAAATTGTTTCTTGCCACTTACCAAGTGGGTGACCTTGAGCAAGTCATTTAGACTTTCTACGCCAATTTCCTTATCTATGAAACAAAGCTAATAATTTCTACCCTGTCAGGATTATGCTAGGTATTGAGTTAAAGTTTATTAAGTTCCCAGGAAGCCTGTCACAGCGTATGAGTTCAACACATATTTGTCAAGTGAATGAAAGAATCATTATGAAATACACACTGGATCTCTAATAGAAAAAGGGACACTTGGGCAGAGACTGATGGAACAGAGAGAAACTAGACATTAGTCTTGTCTTATACCTATTTAGAGACTGAGAATATATAGCAAATAGCAAATTTGTAAAGAAGCACATTTCATGTAGCTAGGTCAGGGAGTACTCTACAACAGAACTATCTAACAGAAACATAACATGGGTCACAAATGAGAGGCACATGTGTAATTTTCAGATTTCCACAGCCACATTAATAAAAGTAAAAAAGAAAAATAGAATAAGTTTAGTAATATATTTAACCCAACATAGCCAAAACATTATTATTTTACATATAGCCAATGTAAGTTTATTGATACAATATTTTGCATTCTATTTTTTCTACTAAGACTTCAAAATCCAGTGTGTGCTTTATATTTACACTACATCTCAATTTGGCCTTGCCATGTTTCAGATGCTCAGTTGCCATGTGTGGCTAATGGCTTCCATACTGGACAAGACAATTCCAGAAGTGTGGGGATGGGAGAGTTTATTGAAGACACAGACAGTCAGGTGGGCTTAGGGAAGAGGTGAAAAGATGGGCTTGAGTAGATGGGCATTAAAAGACCTGATTTGGTGTTTTTACAAGCTGTATCTATGTACAGTGTCTTGTGTTGCAGCACCTTATAGAAGCCTCCTTCATCTGGCTGGCTCTGTGTCAGGGACCTTCTGAATCTACTCCTGGTGCAGGGGTCACACTCTTGCATTTGGTCCTTACTCTCTGATGGCACCTTCGGACTCTCAGATTGTCCTTTGCTTTCTGGTACCCTCTGACTTGGCACTGTGCATAGCGCCTGGCACCTGGAAACCACATGTATGTAAAAGCAGATTCCTTGGCTATATAATACAGTTCTAAATAAATAAAATACAAAGTGATGCCTGGAGCTAGCCAAACACTGGCTCTCAAAGCCACTAGGACTATCAGAGTTGTCCTCTAGCCTAGGAAGACACACAGAGAGTTTCAAGTTTAAAAAATCCCAGGAATATTACCTGTAGAAGACCAGTCTCCGCATGGATTCCCAGTGGGGAA
Organism: Rhinopithecus bieti; assembly: GCF_001698545.2. NCBI lineage: Eukaryota > Metazoa > Chordata > Mammalia > Primates > Cercopithecidae > Rhinopithecus > Rhinopithecus bieti. The sequence continues at coordinate 2,648,623 of NW_016819951.1, forward strand.
GAGATGGGCGCATGACCTGGCTGGGGGCATAGCATTTGGCAGAGAGGAACTGGAAAAAGAAGGAGATGATGACCTGACCCTTTGAGAGCAGGTCCTGGCCAAGTGCATTCTCTAAGGTGAGATGCAGAAAGGCAATCCATGTGGCCAAGAAAGGTGCAGTGATGTGTACCAGAAAGAAATTCAGATGACGGATAAAGGCTGAGTGAGAAAAACGGATGTGAAAGGAGGGAGGCAGAAACCTAGAAGACAAGAGTCCCCACAAGAACTTGGTATCTCCTCACCTAAGCAAGCATTGATGTGTCCCCCACACTAGGACCCAAGCGGGATTGTAGTGGTGGGCTGGACCCATGTCTGCCTCCTCCTCAGGCCTATACCATCCCACAGCCCAGGGCAATCAAATAAATAAGAGAAGTAGATGGATGAGGAGGCAGAACACATTCTCCTGCTGTATCCCCAGTGATAACAGTAGCAATGAAGAAGGAGGAATTTGAGTGGGCTTTAATCTCAGTTCAATAGTATCATCATAGGAACTCCTCTCCCGTGTGTAGAAGGAGATACTCCCTGACTCTACCCAACTAACAGCAAGTAGGAATGTGACCCCAAGTGTGGCTAGGTATTTTAATTTTTCCGAAGTTTTAACTACGGATTTTATGTGACACTTTCCAATTTTTTAATGTTTTTAACTATGTTAATAAAATTTTAAACATTGTGCTGGCTCCTACTATGTGAGCCAAAGAAAACAAACCACAGGGCTGGCAGCTTGAGACTTCTACTCTAGGTTCAGGATCCTGTTCCACCATCACCTGGCCATTTGTAGCTTCTCACTTCCATTTTGTTCTGAGGCTTAAATCAGAACGACTTGAAATCAGTTCCATTTTGCTTTGAGGCTTAATTCAGATTATGCACATCAAGGGTTTAGCTTAGTTTCTGGCACATAGTGAAGGCAGTTAATAACTAGTGCCTAGTATCTGTAAAGAACTTCTGAGGTTTATTTCCAACTATTATATAGGGATTGAATCACAGGATGCCCCCAGAGACAACACATCTGAAACAGGGCTCCTCTCCCTCATATGATATGATTCCCTACCTCTTCATTTCTGTTTCACAGCTAAGATTTATGACACTTTCATTTTACTTTGTCAATGCATGAAACTCAAAGTGGTTGCACAAAGGAAGTAAGAAAAACAAAACACAAACAAACAAACAAACAAAACAAAAAAAAAAAAACGCCAACCGAGGCAGAAGTATAAGTTGATACACGTTTTCTAGAAAGTAGTTTGATCATGCTTAGCAAAAGACTAAAAAGAATTCATATGCCTTTTGACTCAGCTATTCCATTTCAAGGAATTTAGCCTAAGGGAAAAATGATGGTTTTCATAAAGGCTTAGTCCCAAAAATGTTTATGACAGTGTAGTCTATAATAGAAACAATTAAGGAAATTAAATGCCCGTAAAGAAGAGATTGGTTGCAAAAGTTATGCTGCACTAGAAAGCTGATTTTTCTCCATCACAGCCCCCTCATTACTTTCAGAGCACTTATTATGTTAATCATGTCTCCTGCAGTAAACTCCAGGAAAGCAGGGTCCTTGTCTGTCCTGTTCACCATTGTATACACCATTGTTTATGAGCTGGCACACAACGGACACAAATGAATATTTAAATACATACAAGACAGTTTATGTAGTATGATTCCATTTTTGTAAAAAAAAAAAAAAAAGCCTATGTACGTTATTAGTGCTTTCCCCTAGATAGGGTCAGCAAACTAGACCCTGGACTCACTAAATAAAGTTTTATTGCAACACAGCCACACTCTTTCTTTTACATGTTGTCTATGGCTGCTTTTGTACTAGAATGGCACAGCTGAGTAGCTGCAACACAGTTTGTGTTGCCCACAAAGCTAAAAATATTCACTATGTGGCCCTATAGAGAAAAAGTTTGCAGACTCCTGCTTTAAATGGTAGAAGTTTCTTTTGTGCTGTCTAATTCACATAAACACACGCACACGTGTATGTATGTGTGTGTGTGTATTTAACAATGAACATATATTACTTTTGTAACCAGGAAAAGTTAAAGTTATTTTTGCAAAAGAAAGACAGGAATGAAGGAACAAAGAAAAAAGAAAAGAAAGGAGGGAATTATTTATTCATGTTTACCAGTATAGAAAAATGTCCACAGCAAGCAAAATTTTAAGTATGGTATGAACAGGATCGTTATATTTTTGTAATGTCTGGATAAAGAACTGAAAGGAAAAAACGGTTAGCATGGCTATATCTGGGTAAGGGAAATACAAATGGCTTTTATTTCCTTCTTTGTTCTTAGTTGTATTTTCTCAATTTTCCAGAATAAACACGCTTTACTTTTGTAATAAGAAAAAGAGAAAATAAGCTATATTGAAGATAGAGAAAAAAAAATGTCAGTCTACATAAAAAGCAACAATGTTAACTCCGTTGCCGCCATGGCACCTGTGAAAAAGCTTGTGGCAAAGGGGGGCAAAAAAAAGAAGCAGGTTCTGAAGTTCACTCTTGATTGCACCCACCCTGTAGAAGATGGAATCATGGATGTTGCCAATTTTGAGCAGTTTTGCAAGAAAGGATCAAAGTGAACAGAAAAGCTGGGAACCTTGGTGGAGGGGTGGTGACCACCGAAAGGAGCAAGAGCAAGATCACCGTGACATCCGAGGTGCCTTTCTCCAAAAGGTATTTGAAATATCTCACCAAAAAATATTTGAAGAATAATAATCTACGTGACTGGTTGCACGTAGTTGCTAACAGCAAAGAGAGTTACGAATTATGTTACTTCCAAATTAACCAGGACGAAGAAGAGGAGGAAGATGAGGATTAAATTTCATTTATCCAGAATATTTTGTATGAGTTCTTGAATAAAACTTGGGAACTAAAAAAAAAAAAAAAAAAAAAA
>NW_016819951.1:2652968-2670759 GCF_001698545.2 Rhinopithecus bieti
GGCTGGAGTGCAGTGGCCGGATCTCAGCTCACTGCAAGCTCCGCCTCCCGGGTTCACGCCATTCTCCTGCCTCAGCCTCCCGAGTAGCTGGGACTACAGGCGCCCGCCAGGTCGCCCGGCTAGTTTTTTGTATTTTTAGTAGAGACGGGGTTTCACCATGTTAGCCAGGATGGTCTTGATCTCCTGACCTCGTGATCCGCCCGTCTCGGCCTCCCAAAGTGCTGGGATTACAGGCTTGAGCCACCGCGCCCGGCCATTTTACTCTTATTACCTAGGGAGAATGTGGGTCTTCCATGAGGTGGCAAAAAAACCCAGTCTAACCTTGAAGCTGATGGGCTGGTTTAAAAAAAAAAAGGAGTCTAATTTGCTCCAAAGACCCACTGCTTCCGATTCACAAAGATGTCATTTAAAACTGGTTTGAAGAACACCTGCCTGCTGATTCATTCTGAAATGGGGAATCAACTCAGAAGAATCTGATCCTCACAAACCTCTAGGGCACACACACTTCCTGAGACTCTGAATGTGCTTAACTTCCTGCTAAACACACAGTGCTTTATGTGCTAACAAAACGCAATAAATACACCGTTGGTACTTCTATGTTTATGATCCACTGCCTTTTTTCTTGCAGCGATCTTGTAAGAATTTCACTTCATATTTTTATTATTCTCACTGCATACTAATACTTCAAACATTTCAGTAAATTATGGTTCTCTGGTTCCTACTTCAGAATCATTTAACTGACTTAATGAGCTCTGTCTAATTATTGCATTTCACCTTTCTTATTAAAGTGCAGCAGTGTTTTGGCTGAAATAGCTGGTAATAGCTCAAATACTCAGAAAGGAAAAAAAATGAGGATGGATAATGCAGGACTCACTACAGCCCATTTTATGCTAGACACAATTTTTAAGAATATATAGATATATGTATACCTTAATCCACTCATACATTCATTACATATTTATAAAATGCCTGTATGTGCTATGCATTTGTGAGAGATACCAGAACAGCTTTAATGGTGTTCTTAGATTGGCATCCTTCTATGAGGGGCACAAAACACACTGATTGAAAACTCTGGAGTCAGACTGCATATATTGAAATCTTGGCTTCACCATTAGCCATGTGACCTTGGGCAAAACAATGAGCCAATCCGTGCCTCAGTTTTCCCATCTGCAAAATGAGAGTTAAAGTATTAATAGCATCTACCTCCACAGGACTGTTGTGGGCATTAAATTAGTCAGTACATACATAACATGTCAAAAGACTACCAGGGGCATAACAGGCACTTGGTAATTGTTACCTCTTTTGTGTTCCCTATTGAATTGTGCTGGTCTATAACAAACTCACAGCAACTGTAGGTGTCTCTATCTACTTACCTATTTAATTAGTTATCCATTATTTATTTTTATTTATTGTTTACCTCCATCAAATTATAGGATACATGAAGAGAGAAACTACATGCCCAGTGCCTGGCATTGTGCTTGGTTATAGTAAGGCACTAGTAAATGTTTGTTGAATGAATGAACCAAGGAATAAATGATTCTCTGTCAGCATGCATGACCCCTCTCATTCCCCACAGCCTTTCGCTTCAGAGATTTCCATCACACATGTCTATCAAATGCCATTTGTTGGAAATTCCACATGGTTTTATACCCAGATGGTGCCCGTGACAAAGGGAAGGCGTTCTGGCATGCGTGAAAGTTACGATGCCAGATGACAAGCCAATTCACTGTATTATTCATCATCAAATGTTGTTGGCCAGAGAACCGACTGCTGTCTGCAGAGCTCCACAATGGTCAAGTGAAGAGGCTGATTTTTAACGGAAGGTAGTAGTATCTTTAGAGAGACAGGGTGATGTAGTAGGAAGATGAGGTTTAAAAGGTGAGATGTTCCTCAGCCTTGTCTCGGCTTAGCAAGGTTGGGCAAGTCACTTCACTCTTTGGGGCTCTTGGATTACTGTATTTGTAAATGGACGACACAAATTGTCATCAGTAATTCCCAAAACTGGTTGCACACCAGAATCTTCTGGAAAGCTTTTTAAAATACAGTTTCTTTTTGGCTAGCAGGAGGCAAATTTGTAATATAAAGGGCCAGATATTCCAGGTTTGGCAGGCCATATGATCTCTGTCACAACTACTCAGACTTGACTCTGCCATTATGTAATCAAAGCAACCACAGACAATATGGCAACAAATGGGTGTGTCTGGATTTGACCAGGTTGCCTATAGGACACAGCTTCCTGAGCCCTCCTCTAGGCCATCTGTGGCCTCCCAGCGTAAGGGCTAGTTCTCTGCATATTTACAAAAGCTCCTCTAAGTGACGTCAGCAGCAGAGATGTTTGTGAACCACCAAATACATGATCTATAGGGCTCCTTCCAGCTCTAATTGGAGCTGAGATTCTACATTTCTTATTTTCACTATGAGAAACGGCTATTCTTGGTCAACACTATCTAAACAATAATTCTCATATTCTTTCAAATGCATCACATTTGGATATTAGCTTTCTACATCTGAAGTTTTTGGTCTCTCAAAATTCAATTTGCTACTCTACCAGGAAAAGTTTGAATAGTTCCTTCCATTGTGTTTAGATGTAAAGCACGTCTCTCTGTGTGTGATATCCCCTGTCAGTTCTTTGTAAGTGACATTTTCATTAAGTTGCAAACTAGAGGTTTAATATTATCTCTTTAAGGCAATAAAGCAGCACAGTACACACCTCCACTTTAAGAAACAATGACACATAAAAATGTGAAATTGGTGAGGCCTGGTGGCTCAGGCCTGTAATCCCAGCACTTTGGAAGGCCGAGGTGGGAGGATTGCTTGAAGCCAGGTGTTCGAGACCATCCTGGGAAACATAGTGAGACCCCCATCTCTAAAATCAATAAATCAATAAATAAAAGTAACCAGGCTGGGCAACACAGTGAGACCTCCGTCTCTAAAATAATAAAAATTATCCAGGCATGGTGGCACACACCTGTAGTCCCACCCACTCGAGCAGCTGAGGTGGGAGAATCACTTGAGCCCAGGAGTTTGAGGCCATAGTGAGCTATGATTACACCACTGCACGCCGCCCTGGAGGACAAAGTGAGACTCTGTCTCAAAAGAAAAAAAAAAAAAAGAAACAGATCATGGACTCTTAAAACAAACAGTGAAATTATGAAACAGTTAAGGGGTGTTTATAGTATTTGGGCTAGGCTAGGATTTCCTTTGTATAGAAAACCTCTTTTCTACTGAAAGCATGACTGTCAGGTGATAATACATCCTGTATTTTTCCAGGTTGGCCCCAGTTTTTACCTGTTTCTCTGAGTAATTAACAGAGTGCCACCTTTCCCTCTCAAAAGTGCCCTGTTTGGATGATACATAACATGGTATCATCCTTCCTGTAGGTGAAATAGCCAAAATGATTGCTCCATTTATTTTATACTTGGTAAGAGGCAGGCCTGCTCTGGGGGCCTTCTCTGTGTTATCCCAATGAATCCTCACGATATTTTGCTGATGGGTGATGTCCTAAGGTTGGGTCTCTCTAAAAGCAGACCCTGAGGCAAGGAGTCAGGGACGAGGAATTTTTCTGGGAAATATTACCAGGAAGCATAGGTAGGGAAGTGAGGAATGGAGTCAGGGAAGGGAAGGATGCCAAAACATGGTGACTTTGTGAACAGTAACCAGAGTCGCAATTAACCAAAGCTCAGTATTGCCGGGAACTGTCTGAGACTGTGTGAGCATGCCTCAGAATGTTCCCATGGAGGGGCTAGGAGGCCGCAGTTTTATCCTGCAGTTTTATTCCTCATTGGTTGAGGGTCACTCCTGGAGATGTTCCGTCTCCTTCCCTGATGTCTGACCTGTGTCATAATGAGAAGCAGTTCATTCCTATGGCCAGAGAAAGCCCTCAGGTAAAAGACACAAACAGCCTTGTCAGTGTGCATGAGAACTGTCTGAAGACAACTTCTGGGGTAGGCCCAGGGCCACTAACAGCACAGCTACAGGGAGAATGAGGCTTGGCAAGGTTAAGTCACTTGCCCAGAGCTACATAGTTGGTGGGTGGTAGAGACAGGATCTTGACTCATGCATTCGGCTCTGCAGAGCTTACCCTTAACCATGCATAGACCTCCCTGTGCCTACACCTGAGTCACTTGTGAATCACCCAGTATCTGTGCACTGGCCTTGTTTCTGTCCTGAGAGGCCCTGGCAATGGCTTGCTGTACAGCCAGGTAGCCAAGGCCTCTGCCACAGCCACCGACTGAGGTACATGGGGCAGGCGATTCCTCCTGGTCTCTCAGGGAAATGATCGATGAACTCTTCTTCCTCTCTCCCCCTGCACTGCTCAGAAGCATAATAATTTCATATGGCTTCTCCCAAGACACCCCTGGAAGACCATGTAGTCAGCTTGTCACAAAGCCAGCTTTCTCATCTATGATGCACTTCCTTGTATTCACCTCCTTGCCCTCCCTGCTCACTCATTATTCACACTCACACCTGCTTCCCCGGGATTGCACTCTGCAATAAAGTGCTAGTACCCAAGCTTTCATTTTGTAATGGAACATAATCTGCATGCAGTAAGTTTTGACAAATGCCTACACCTATGTGACCCACCCTTGCATCCAGATCTAGAGCAATCACCAGCCCAGGAAGTTTCCTTAGGCCCCTCACCAGTCAATCCACTCTTCTCACATTCCTAGGCAACCACTGTTCTGATTTATTTCAGCAGCAAGCTTCACCTGTCCTAGAATATCATATAAATGGAATCGTGGAATCTAACACATACAGTTTTGCCTGGGGCATCTGTTTTTCAGGGAACCTGGGTGAGGTTCTAACTTGGTATATTTTGAGTTTTTCTCATAATTCTGGTCCATTGAAGTACATATACCATACATCACTTCCAGCGTAGGCCAAAATAATTACAAATACTGGTATTTAAAGTTCATGATCAAAATATTTTCATTTAGTGAGTGATATTCAAAGCAATGACCTGAGTGCATTATAGATCCTATTTTTTTTATCTTCATAGTAAATCTTTAGGATAGCTATTACCTTTGGCTTACAGACTAGGAAATTAAGGCTCCAGTTAGGCTGAGTAGTGACTTGAGATGACACAATGTAATAGAGGCAGGGTTGGGATTTGAGCCAGACTGCATCTGACTCCAAGTCTTATGCTCTTTCATAAAATACTCTACTTACAAGTTATCCGAAGAGAAACTCCTCAACTATTAGTAACCATGACTCTAAGGAAGTCCATAAGCAAACTTTGGCTCAAAATGTATAAAGCTAAAGGTACAAGGAAATTTGCAAAAGGAGGACTTTCTCTGCACAAAGAAATGACTGCCTTATCTCCTAAGTACAGCTTTGAAAGGCTCTCTATTAGAGATCCACCCACTAGAAAGATTACTGGGTATCACAGAAGATGATTAATCACTTATTCCCACAGCAGGCAGGTTCCTGAAACACTACCCTGGAAGCAAGAGGGAATAAACAGTGAATAGGTGAAGCCTCACCTTGATTCATTTGGAAAAGTACACTATACCCTTTACTTAACTCATGTACCCATTCAAACATATTTGTGGGGCAACTACCATGTGCATACTCTGCTGCTCCCAATTCTGAGGTTATAGCAGCAAACAAGGCTGACTTTCTGAACAAATGATCAACTGATCTGTGTTAAACTTTTGCTTATGGTAATTTAAAATACATGCTGGTCACTTTTTTTGCCCATCAATACCTATTCTGTCAGAAATGGGAAGGGTATGTTGGCCAGGAAGTTTTCTGGTAACAGGACAGAGGTATTTTTTGACCATTTGGAGAGCACCTTGAAAATACATTAGCTTGGCAGGTGAGTGCAGTGGGATAACGTAATATTAGCAGTGCCCTTCTCCATAGACTGTGTGCAGGTCAGAAAGTAAACTGTCACCTATATATGATTACCGAGGCAGATAAGGCCTGGGAATGGTGTTTTTCTTTTTTCTCTTCTCTAAAACATGAAACTGGGACTACAGATTAAGTAAAGACCATGTGATACTCAGTATGCAATGGTTTGTAAATGTTTTAAATGTGGAGATCCCTTTCTTATAGCAGTGGTCCTTCTACGACAGGAAGGAAAAACTGACAGAATTAGAATATCACTACTTCGCAGCTCTTAACGAATTAATGGATCCATCACTGATTGCTAATATCCCAGAGTGACCATCTGATGCAATGGGGCTCCTAATGCCATTCACCTCCTTGCCCTCCCCCAGGCAAAACTGTATGTGTTAGATTCCACGATTCCATTTATGTGATATTCTAGGACAGGTGAAGCTTGCTGCTGAAATAAATCAGAACAGTGGTTGCCTAGGAATGTGAGAAGAGTGGATTGACTGGTGAGGGGCCTAAGGAAACTTCCTGGGCTGATGATTGCTCTAGATCTGGATGCAAGGGTGGGTCACATAGGTGTAGGCATTTGTCAAAACTTACTGCATGCAGATTATGTTCCACTACAAAATGAAAGCTTGGGTACTAGCACTTTATTGCAGAGTGCAATCCCGGGGAAGCAGGTGTGAGGGAACACACACCATCAATAAATTAGTCTTGAGGAAACAAAATTGAACCTGAATCTTAACAACTATCTCGATCCAACTACGAACAAGCATCAAACAGAACACTGAATGACAACATAGCAATGAAATTAGCAAAATCCAGGCTGTGAGAAACTCTGCAGGTCAAATAACCAATTTTCTTCAATGTCTAAATTGCAAGGGGAAATAACAGAGAGTTGGAGGGAAAACTTACAGATTAAAAGAGGCTTTATAGACATACCAACCAATCCCCAAAAGCTGATGTTATTTGGACCTTAATTCAAAAACAATCTTCATCCGAGCGCAGTGGCTCACGCCTGTAATCCCAGCACTTTGGGAAGCCAAGGTGGGTGGATCGTGAGGTCAGGAGATCAAGACCATCCTGGCCAACACGGTGAAACCCCGTCTCTACTAAAAATGCAAAAAAAAAAAAATAGCCAGGCGCAGTGGTGGGCTCCCAGCTGAGGCAGGAGAATGGCATGAACCCAGGAGGCGGAGGTTGCAGTGAGCCGGGATCGCACCACTGCACTCCAGCCTGGGTGACAGAGTGAGACTCCATCTCAAAAAAAGAAAAAAAAAAAAACCTTCAGAAAATACAAAATTCCATGAGACATTTAGGTTAACATTGACTGGATTATTCTTTTTAAAAATTATTATTATACTTTAAGTTCTAGGGTACATGTGCACAACGTGCACGTTTGTTTCATAGGTATACACGTGCCATGTTGGCTTGCTGCACCCATTGACTCGTCGTTTACATTAGGTATTTCTCCTAACGTTATCTCTCCCCCAGCCCCCACTCCCCGACAGGCCTCAGTGTGTGATGTTCCCCACCCTGTGCCCATGTGTTCTCATTGTTCAATTCCCACCTATGAGTGAGAACACGCGGTGTTTGGTTTTCTGTCTTTCTGATAGTTTGCTGAGAATGCTGGTTTCCAGCTCCATCTATGTCCCTGCAAAGGACATGAACTCATCCTTTTTCATGGCTGCATAGTCTTCCATGGTGTATATGTGCCACATTTTCTTAATCTAGTCTATCATTGATGGACATTTCGGTTGGTTCCAAGTCTTTGCTATTGTGTATAGTGCCACAGTAAACATACATGTGCATGTGTCTTTATAGTAGAATGATTTATAATCCTTTGGGTATATCCCCAGTAATGGGATGGCTGGGTCAAATGGTATTTCTAGTTCTAGATCCTCGAGGAATCACCACACTGTCTTCCACAATGGTTGAACTAGTTTACAGTCCCACCAACAGTGTAAGCGTGTTTCTATTTCTCCACATCCTCTCCAGCACGTGTTGTTTCCTGACTTTTAATGATCGCCATTCTAACTGGTGTGAGATGGTATCTCATTGTGGTTTTGATTTGCATTTCTCTGATGACCAGTGCTGATAAGCATTCTTTCATGTGTCTGTTGGCTGCATAAATGTCTTCTTTTGAGAAGTGTCTGTTCATATCCTTCACCCACTTTTTGATGGGGTTGTTTGTTTTATTCTTGTAAATTTCTTTAAGTTCTTTGTAGATTCTGGAAATTAGTCCTTTGTCAGATGGGCAGATTGCAAAATTTTTTTCCCATTCTGTAGGTTGCCTGTTCACTCTGATGGTAGTTTCTTTTGCTGTGCAGAAGCTCTTTAATTAGAAACTGGATTATTCTTAAATGTTAAAGGTATGATATTGTTTTTGTGGAAAACAGTCCTTATCTTTTGAGGATACACACTGAAATATTTTCAGAAAAATAATATGATATCTGAGATGTGCTTCAAAATAATAAGGAGAGGAGAAATGGGGTACTGATATAGCACAGTCGGCCATGAGTTGATAATTGTTTAAACCTGTGTGCTGGATACAGGAACGATAATCATACATTTTGCCCTTGTTTATGTTTGTATTTTCTCATAACACAAAGTTAAAATCAACAAACAGAAAAGCAAAAAACTTTTTTTGCTGTTTTGTTTTTTTTTTAGACAGGATCACTCTGTCACCCAGGCTGGAGTGCAGTGGCTCAATCATGGCTCACTACAGCCTTGACCTACTGGGTTCAACTGATCCTCCCATCTCAGGCTCCTGAGTAGCCGGGACTACAGGCATGCACCACCACACCCAGCTAATTTTTTATTTTTATTTTTATTTTTTGTAGAGTCAATGTCTCGCAATGTTGCCCAGGCTGATCTTGAACTCCTGGGCTCAAGCCATCTGTCCACCTTCTCTTCCCAAAGTGCTGGGATTACAGATGTGAGTCACTGTGCCTGGCTAGAAGTCTTTTAAAAAATAAAACCTTAATGAGAATCCCAGTCTTCTGGGCAAAGCAAAAGTTAGAAAGCCAGAACATGCTTATTTGTCCCCATCTCTCTCCCCCAGAGGTCCCGCTATGGTTTCTAAGGCACTGGTGAGATGGAAAGAGCATGGGCTTTGGAGCCAATGAGAAGTGGAGGTACCTCTGGGTCTGCAATTTGACATGTCACTTTGGTTCTCTGAGCTCAACTTTCCCATCTCTGGAAAGAAGCTAATAAAGCTAAGAAATACTTCACCAAGAAGCACTTGTGACTTATTAAGAGAAGTAGCATCTGAGTGGTAAATAACCGGCATTATTTGGACCCAAATCCATCTGCCTCTTAAAATCCACGCTCACAACTACTACACCACACAGTCTTCTAGAGTGGCACCTGACTGTTTGTGAATTGGCTATGGAGATTCACAGCCAGTAGAGACCTAGGTTCAAAAAAAGTTGTTTCACTCATTGAAGGCAGTGAAACCTGTGGCCCCCCAAATCAAGCTTCCCATGTTTCAATCCTAGCTCTCCCATTACCAGCTACATGACTGAGCAAGTCACTTGACCTTGTCAAGCCTCCATTTTTAATTCTATAACATGGATTAATAAAAGAATGTGCCTAGGTTTTATTGTGAGAAATAAGTGACACAATCACAACTATGGTGTCTCAGCTCTTCTCAATCCCAGTATATACCTCCCATCTCCAGAAGAAGAGTATGACTAGTCTGTCCAAGCACCACATTCTCCTGATCATGACTGGTTTAGGTGTGGGTACAGAATCCATGCTAGGTAAATGGGATCCCAGCAGGGGACCTTCTGCTGCAAATACTAAAAAGGAGGGTGCTGTTTCCTTTTGGACACTGAAGAAATAGGAGTCAGTCAGGAACTATTAGGCACCGACCAATGTGGAAAAAAGCAGAACCAAGGGATATACTCACCTGGGCCTGAAGCTACCCTGAGAAGTTTTAGTCACACCAGCAAATAAATTCTCCTGTTGGTGTAAGCCATTCTGAACTGATTAACAGAGTTTTGGACAAAGAGCACATGTGCAATAAATGTTAGCTATCACTTGAAACATGAAAACAGATCAAATTTTTCCTGCTACCTTTTATTCTGTTGCTTTGCTGGGATTATTTCTTTTTATTTAAAGTTTTATTTTTTTAAATTACAGGTCATTTCAGATATATGCAAAAGCAGAGAAAAAAGTATCACGAACCCTCATGAACTCCAACAATTATCAATTCATGAATAGTCTTGTTTGAACTACGTCCCTCCCACTTATTTCCTTTTTCCCTTTTCATTTATATTTTTCAGGTCCTTTTATGGTGTTTTATTGTGTAGCAGACACTGTTGTGGCCTACCCATCACTCATTTCCCCATTATTCCACCCAGTGATGTTTATTTCTTAAGCTCTCTCATGCGGCCAGAGATATGGACCTGTTTGTATTCAAATCCTAGAGATGGACCTGTTTGGCCTAGGGGTAATTTCATTTCCCTGGTCAGTAACAGGGTCAGGAATGCAATAAATATTGGGTGTTGAAACTTGAAAGGGACACTACTGGGGAAGGGAGATACTTATGGACAATTTTCTGCTCTTAAGGAGCAGCCACAAAAAAATTGTCTCTCTTTTTCCTTTGACTGCTATCCCATCTGAACGTGATGCTCAGAACTGGAGCAGCTATATTCAGGCTATATTCAGGCTGGAGCAGCCTGAAGATGAAGCTATTACCAAAGATGACAGAGGATAGGGGGAAGGAAGCTGAGACCTTAATATTATTAAGCAACTGAATCAAGCAAGCCGAGGGACTGCTCCACCTCTGGACTTGCTGTTCTGAGAATTAAAAATCTGCTTCATTGTGTAAATCTGTTTGAGTCCAGGTATCTGTTAATTGCTGCTGAAAATAACCAACTTTGCCGTCAATACAGACCTATGACCTGTATAGTCTGAGTTTCAAAATCTGAGTACGGAATCGTATTGGGATGATGTAACAAAGATACCCTAAAATACAGTGACTTCAACCAGATAGAAGTTGATTTCTTTCTTATGTTAAGAGTTTTCAGAGGTGTTCCTGGACAGATTAAGGCAGCTCTACCATCATCAGGGCACAGTTTCATCTGCCATCCTTAGCATCCAGCTTCTCATCTCAGTCAGCTGTTCCAACTCCTACCAACACATACATGCAGACACCCAATCCCTTTAAAAAGAAAACCTATAAATTAATCTCACACATCTCACTTAGTGACATGGCTGCAACCAATTGCAAGGGAGGCTCAGGGATGTAGTTGTTATTCTGGGTGGCCATTTGCCAGTTCTATTACTACAAGGAAAAGGTAGAAATAAATACTGGAACATAGCTGCAATGGTCATAAGGAGTCATCAGAATGCAGCATAGGAAGTCTCAGCTAGAGAAGAAGCAGAGAGGGTTAATTTGATTTAGTTCAACTGACTCTTTAATTAAAACAACTCAGAAATGTAAGTAAAATTTCAAAGAAATGTTCTTAAGTGCCTCCCCACACGATTTAGCAGAACTTGTTTACTTAGATATAGGTAAAAGTACACATCCCTTTCATCTTTTCTTTTTAGGTGAATCCCAGAAGGATCTCAGCAATCAGCAGTACCTTGTTGGCCCAGTTTATTACCTTGTGTATGTGAAATAACTGAACTTCACTGATTTTCCTTGATTTCAAATCTCTTTTCCTCAGTTAAACTGCATGACAATGGTTTAATTATACTTTGCTCACTGGTCACCAGAATCCCACAGCAAGCCCCTACTCCACAAGATTGTTACTAATCACAGTAATTCAATTCATGGAAAAATAAAGACAGACAAATAGAGAAAAATGATAGAGCTAAGAGCACAGCATTCTACAGCCCAGCTGAAATGGCTGTTGATAAAGGTTTTGTATAATTAAGATACAAGCGAGACTTTGATTTAGCAGCGGCAGGTTTTAAATGATGCATGAGAAGCCACCAAAGCAAATCCCTTTCTCTATGGTCCCCTCAGGGTCAAGTACCTTGTTTCAATTATAATTTCACCAAATTGCTGTGTTGCAGTGAATGTTTCAGATTAACAGCAGTATAGCACAGTTCTCTGTGGGACATAATCAGAAAATCTAGTTCAGAGGTTTGTTGAAATATACCCCAAGACACCCAGCTGCAAAACACATTAGAGACTCCAAGATGATGGGAATATTTCGGATCGGTATTCTCCAAAGAGATTACTTTTGCAGAAAACAAGTTTATTATTTATGGTGGCAAATAAGATTTCTCAGTGCAGCCAAAGAGGTTTCTTGCAATTACATTGAGAAGTCACCACGGTGCAGTCCATTATGGAAATCATATTTACATTAATAGGGAAAGCTTTTGTTTTGCCAAGATGTGTATTTCTTTCTAAAGCATACTCATGATGAGTTTGGAAGGAGATACTTAAATGTTTGGTTTGTCTTTTCATTCCAAATGACTCTATTCCTTGGAGAAGCACTTTGTATAGTAAAACACCATTTTGCGAGTGCTTCAAATTACCAGTCTAGTTTTTTTTTTTTTTTTTAATTTAATGCTTTATTTGAGAAGAAATAATTTCAATTCTAGGTGGTCTTTGGTATGTCCAAAGAACAAAGAGAAGGTTGAGGGTTTTATTTAAAAAGAAGAATGTTACTTGCAGTCTTAAGAGAAAGTTCATTGGTATTAGTAAAGCTCTGGGAAGCTGGGAAGCTCCAATTGGTGGGCAATGGCCACAGGTAAATTAGTCCTAGAGTTGCAACAAGTTATCTCAGCAGCTGTAGACAAAACTGGTCTCAGGCTACAGCAAGCAGTTTGAGTAGCCAGGCTCAAAGAGAACTACATTCCTGGGGCAATGTTATATGTCCCAAGTACTTTTTCCCCCTAGCTTTTTGACTCTGTTTCAATTGGGCATGACAAGAATGACCCAATTCATATAATCAATTTGCACAATTATAATAAGAGAATCAACATTTTATGTAAGCACTTAGGCTAAATAAGAAGTAGTAAAACCATTCCACACGGCAAGCAGGCTTGAAACAACAGAATTTAGTCAAATAATGATTACCTGCATCAGCAATGCTGTCCATCTAGGTAGTTTCCCAAGTGATTTTTGCCAACACTCTAATTCCGCACGCAGTAAACACAAACTGTAAATGTTAAGAAATTGCCCATGGCATAATAGCCATCTTCCCAACTTCTCATATCTTAAGGCTACTTCTTTTTCTAATCATTTGAAGTCACAGAGAAGGTAAGATTCTCTCAAGGGGTTTGGTGAGTTTTTTTTTTTTTCAAAGCTTTTTAGATAATATCTTTGTGATCAAATAGACTGGGCTAAGTCTCAGCCTCATTCCTTGTCAACTGGATCACTTCAGAAAAGTGTTTTAACTTCTCCAAATGCTAGCTTCTTCCACTATAATATGAGGATAGTTAACACTGACCATGAAGGGTGATCATAAGGATTAATGAGATAAGGTGTGTAAAGCTAGCCTCACTCATGGCAATGGTCACTGCTCAGCAAGAGAATGCAGCCCTTATCACTATATTGCTGAGATTTTTATTAACTAATCTTTTGCCCTATTAATTTCACGACCTCTTCTTAGATAGGTAAGTGTCAGAAGAAGATCCTATAATGTCAATGTGTGTCCTATAAAGGTTAGTTAGGACTCCAAGATATCTCAAACTTAATTGTTCATATCCCCATTTAATGATTCTTTCCTTTTTTTCCCCCAAAATAAATGTCTCTTTTCTAAGCTCTAAGTGAAGAGCATGTGACCATTCCTCAATGAGCTCCTTTATATGTTTTGGATTGTTTGGTTGAGAACCAGCTTGAGTACTTTTTAGAAAAATTGTGGGGATTTCACCATCCACTCTCTTCTCTCTTCTGACTCAGAATATGGAATTTGTTCAGTGTGCTTTAAAAAAATCCACATTTCTGTTTCAGGTAAAGAAAAACATCTGTGTTGAGCAGAAGTGTTTCTCCACTTCCAAAAGTCTCAGGTACTAAGGTCTCAACTGACTCCAAAGAGTAATTGCTTCTCTGCAGATTCCTTTGGGGGCTCTATTTATTCTACTTTCTCCCCTCACTGGTAAAATTTGTCTTTTTTTTTTTTTTTTTTTTAAGAGAACTTGCTTTTACTTGCAAAGATTCTTTGAGCCTCTTTGACAGCTAGAAATGATCCTTCCATGGAGAGTCTTCCACTGGCTTCCAAAGGACTGAAGCTTAAAGTTGGGAATTTCTTTTTCAGGTTCATTACCAGAATTTCTAGAGTAACTTCACTTCCAAAGACAGAAAGATCAAGGATAGCATTTACAGAGCTGAAGATCTTGTCACTAAGATGAGAGACTGTGAGTTCAGCATGTCTTCCTTGTTAGCTGGTGTTTCTTTTGTCTGATGACATTTTCTGCAACTTTTTTTTTCTTTGCATATTACAGATGCAACTCCCTTGGATTCTTGTTGGATATATCACATCTTCAACATCTCCACCCTCATTCTTAATATCTCGGAAGGGCCTCTTCACTAATACAGCCAATAATTGATCACTAAAAAGGCCAACCAGAAGACCAGCCAATTACAACTGTTCTTTCAAAGCTTTGGATTCCTTGACATTCAAAACTGATGTCCTTCTGATGTTTCCATTTCTGGCCAATGCTCCAAAATGTTACAGTTTTGCCAATGCACCACAGTGTAGCAGTCTCTCGTAGCCAGCAGCGTGAGATGTCACCCAGAAGTTCTCTGTCTCACTATCAAGAAAGTTAAGGAGCGTGGATACCAAGGGTGAGGTTGGAGTGAAAGTTTACTAAGTGAAAGAAGAAAGATCTCCGCTGCAGAGAGGTGACCTGGAAGAGGGTTGCCACCAGTCTGGTGTTAAGAGGACATCCCATGGGGACTTGCCATGGGTCAAATGTTCAGGTATTACCATACTGGGCATATTGGGAGTAGAGAGCTCCAAAGGACCAGAAGTTTTATCCATACCAATGGCTGTAGTAGTATGTCCAAGACTTCAAGTGAGTCTTTCTTTTTTTTTTTTTACTTGGGGGGTGGAATCTTATTTTGACTAATTCCCTCTGGGCATTATTTCTAAAGAAGAGAAATTTAAGATCTAACTTCCATATAGAGGTGTTATGCTCATTAATCCCACTCCTTATGACTGCAAATTGAAGAGAAACGATATTCCCCAAAGGAATGAAAGTTGGAGGAAAACCTTTAACCCTTCTCTCCAGGAGTAATTTATCTGACAAGGATGGCAGAAGACCAATTATTGACCTCTGCTTTCTCTGGCCTTCTCTCTTCCTATACTCCATACCTGCAGCAAGCATGTATGTATTCTTGGGCTTGATAAGGGTGAGGTCAGGTACAATCTTCTATCCAACTGGTGGCTCTGTCCACTCTACCAAGTCAACTCTTCCCAAGTTTAGACTCCAAAGTCCAGTTACAGGGTTACAATATAATAAAGTACATTTCGACTTCCAGTCTAAACTACATTCTACAATTTGGCTTCATTGGCAACGCAGCACATATCTGAATCTCCATCTCACTCCTCATTCTGAACTTGGAGATTTGATTATCTCTCATAAACCCCATACCTGATATAGTGTTCATATAGCCATCTTGCATTTGACCCTAATTTGCCTCTCCAGCCATATCGATCTCTCTTTTAATCATTCGAGTATATATACTTTTATTTCCCCAACATCCTTAGGTTTTTCTGTCCACTGAAGATGTAACTGGTGGCTTATAATTCATCCATGTGGGCATTCACAGTGTTTTTAAATAATGAGTTTAATACAACTAATATAATTTATGAAAATCTGTCATTGCTGAACATGATATAAAAATTTAGGTGAAAAGCAAAGTAGCTTTGGGCAAGGGGTTGACAAAGCGACCCTACACAAGGTTTAGTCAATAAGGAGAAAACCCAGTAAATACAACAGGAGAAGGCTGCTTCTACTAGTCCCACTTCTAACAAATGTTATTGGTCTTTCAAGGGTTTGCTCTTAGGCTGCCGAAACTTCTCCCATCCAAGCCTTCTCCTATCCTGCCACATAACTTCTCTTCTCCCTCTTTTCCAACCTTTCCTACACAATTCAAACATTAGAGATGCCCTACGGTCATCCAAGTTCTCTTCTAAACTGCCAATGCCCAAAGGTTGGTAAAGTCCATCAGTGATCTATGCAATAGTCTGAATGACTTGCTCTCCTCTGTTTTCTCATCTTCAGCTTGGTCTTAGCTTATGTATTGCTACAGAATCTTGAATACATGTGACAGAAACCTGTTCTAGCAAACCAAAGTTAATAAGAAAGAAAGGAAGAAAGAAAGGTATTGGAAAGGCTTTAGATAGCTCCCAGAATTAAAGGCAGAGTGAACAATACAATTCTGGTAGAGTAGGAACCAGAGTATATCTGGGGAAACTCAGCAGCATGAAGTTAGAAATGGTCATTCCAAAACTACCATCTGAGGACCCTGAGTCAAGTTCCTGAGTAACGCTGCTCAGTTCCTGCAGTGGTTCTCGTTGTTCTAGTGTATGTTCAGTGGGGAATTGGGGATGGTTCTGTGACTAATAGTTTATTAAAATCTCCAGCCCCAAAGAAGGAAAGTCAGGGAAACAGTGGAATTCCTGGTACTTAATCTATGAGCACTTCTGTCCCCAAAGCTACAAGTCTAAACACTACATATATGATTACAACAGGAAATGTTGAACACTGCAAAAACCAAAGAATTACAATTAGAAGATATGTTCTAATACCCTGATTGCTTTAAACACTGGAACATTGCTGCCGATCTCGTGTGCTATTATTCATCCATTCAGTCACCATTTAGGTATATTAAGCACATATGAGGGGCAAGAGTGAACAAGAGAGACAGAGTTCCTGCCTTCACAGAGACTACTGTCTGGTGTGGAAGAGGGACTGTTTAACAACCACTTAAACCAGGGATAAAATGCTATGAAAGGGGAAAGAGAGGATGGTAGGAAAGCCTATAGATGGAGCAATTCATGTGGTCCAGGAATTCTAAACGCTTTGGGAAGAAGTGGCTTTTAAGCTTAGACCGAAAGAATGTGTTTGAGAGAAAAAGAAAATGTCTTGCTGTTGGTTTCTAAATTACACAATACACAGCAACGTGACATCGAGTGTACGCCCTTACCTCTTAGAGCCACAGTTCTTAATATATAAAACAGGGCCAGGTTATTACTTACCTCATTAGTGCTGTTGTGAGGATCAGAGTCTGAGGTGTCATAAGCTAATTTCCTGACCTGTGCTTATATTTTTTCTTTGCTCGTGATAGGGGTGGTTACTGAATAAGACTCAATTATATAATGATCATTTGTTACCTATCAGGACTTTTTTGGTTATAGATGAATGAACCCCGGTATGAAAATCCCTGAGCAAAAAAGGAAAGTTTAGAGAGGCTATTTTGATATTTCACATAACAGTTAGGCAGTAAGAATGTCAGGGAGGAAGCAGGGTCTTGGAAAGGATGTAGTCAGGGGCTCAAATGCAGCCAAGACATTTAACTCTTTCTGCCTGTCAACTTCAATTTCTGGCTCACTGACTTCTCCTATAAGGAGGAACACTTGGCCACGGCAACTCTCAAGCTTCACCTTTCACAACTTCAGTCCCTGGAGAAAGAAAATCTCAACCTTTAGTGCCCCACATTCAAGAATCTGATCCCAGAGAAGGGCTTCAGTTGACCTTGTTGGAGTCAGGTACTCGCCTCTGGATAAACTAGCAGTCAGCAGAAAACAGGGTACTAGAGTATAAAACAGTGGCTCCTACAGCAACCAGGGAAACAGGGCTTAACAGAGACATTCTCAAAAGAAGGAGACACAGGCAGAGCCAAGCAGAAAATCTCATAAATGTGGACTAGATCTTTTTTTTGTTCAACGCAAGTTCCTTCTTTAAAATGATGCAAAAGCTTCAACTAATTGAATAAACAAAGCACACAAATTCTTTTTTTTTTTTTTTTTTTTTTTTTTTT
>NW_016819951.1:2671282-2676823 GCF_001698545.2 Rhinopithecus bieti
TTAGCCAGGATGGTCTCGATCTCCTGACCTCGTGATCCGCCCGTCTCGGCCTCCCAAAGTGCTGGGATTACAGGCTTGAGCCACCACGCCCGGCCACAAATTCTTTTAAAAGCTGAAATTCCGTTTGGGGACAAAAATCATCAGCTGGGTTTCAGAAATCACTGAGCACACATTCATTAGCTTTGCTCATGCAAAAGTTTTCCTGCAGACCTGTAGTTCAATGCCCCATTCTAATTAGACACTAGGTTTCTTTAAGGGGTAGGGAGTAGGGTGGGGGTAAAAGCTGTAATGTGATAGAGTATTTTAAAAATAACCCTAAAAAGGCATTGTTGCTGAGAGCTTCTCTGTGGCCCTAAGAATATCACAGAACTTAGTAAACTAAGTTGGGAATTATGAGCCATGCCCTGGAGACCTCTGAAGTGTGTCTGCTCCCACACTTAATGAACAAAACCACACTCCCACAGGTGACTGTTTTGTGAAGATGTCTAACAAGAAATGAGAAGGAGGAGAAAAAGGGGGAGGAGGAAGAAAAGAGAGAGAGGGATTGGGGGAAAAAAACGAAGGAGACAGGAAAATGACAGCAGTCTAACCTGGGCAATGCTGTAACATCTTCCTTAAAAGAGCACGTTTCATGTGAACATTTCAAACAGTGGAGATTTTTCTAGAAGCTTACTGATGCCAATTTCCTTTTAACTGAAGAATCAAATCTTTAACCAACAGTTCCTAAAATATATTAGAGGGGGCAGGAAGTACATCCTTCGTCCAGGGATTGTCAAAGTGTGGGGCTTGTGCCACTGCCTGAAATGGCCTCAGATGATCCCCATAGGGGTGCCTAAATAACATGGCAACCCAGGGTAAACAGTTACTCTTTTTTGGTTCGCTTTTAATCCCTCTGAATTAATATGTGATAGTGTTTTGCACTTCTACATATTTAGTACTTCTCTAAAGCCAACTCTATCCCCTGTTGTACAGAAACAGCAGATGCTCGGCTAGGCAGGAGGACCTAGAAAGAACTGAATAACACGGTGTGTTTCATTGCACTGAATATCCCAATAATGTTCAGTTTCAGGCTAGGAATATCGGTCTTCCTTTGAGAGTAGGCATGTAAAGCTGCTTCCTAAAAATTTTTTTGTAGTTCAAAAAAGGCAGTACATTGAAAGAAAAATATCAACAGTGGTAGTACCAGATGTTCCAAAAGTACTCTCTTAGTTACTAAGTATGTATGTTTCTAGGTCCATGGGTCAAAAGGAAGACTCCATGTTGCCAACCCATGTCAGTGCGAGAATAACAGTCAAATATTTCAGGTGAGAAGACTGCCTGTGGCTTCTAAGGCCTTTGCCAGAGCGTCTTGGCTTTTAAAATAAATCTAAAGAGCTGCTTCTTTCCTCCAGTCCAAGATTGTATTTTCCTTTATGAAGTGCTTACACTGATGATAATAAAGATTATAATGATTTAGAATCCCATAGAGGTTTCCTCTGAAAATCTTTAGTCTAAGAAGATATTTTGGAGTCTGTGATAGAAAGTATGCCAAGGTTCAGGATTTCACTAATGAAAAGCTTAAAATGGATTGTAGAACTGCCTCACCTCATATTAATGATGAAACACTGGAAAATATGGGACCATATTGGGAAATGGTCACCAAAGGGACATTTCCCTACAATTCATGCTGGGAAACTTCATGAGGAGAAGACACAGAAAACCTGGAAACTGCTGGTGGAAAAACAGTTATGGATCTCTTTGCCAACTTCTAAAAATAAAAAGCAATAAACGTTAACCAACTGTGGACCCTTACAGTTATTTTTAAAATCAACAGAAATAAAATAGAAGACTTAATTTCCATTATGATGACCTTATCAAAAGCCCCAAATTATTTTATTTGAAAGAAAATGTCACTTAAAAATAAAAACCAGTTACATTCAACAAATACATAATGAAACCAGAACCCTGCTCACTGAGGTTTTTGTCGGTTCAGCTTGCCGATTTGGTTCTCCTTGAAATAAAATACACCTTAGCTTTCTTTTCCCTTTAAACAAAAAATCTTGGCAACTGCATTCTCCTGTGTCTTTGGTTTACTTCTTTATTTGAATTTCTCTCCTTTTTTATGCACAGTTCTTTAAAAACATTACCTCAAAGCCTTTTGAGCAAGGGGTAAGATGTTTTGAGCAAGGGATGGGAAGTTAAAATAATCTTAGTGCATTTATTTAGGAGATTACAAATACAAGGAGTGAAGAGCAACAGAAGAATGATTTAACAGTTCAAGACAAAGAAGAAGTGGTCATAAGCTCTGTAAGATTGACTGCCTAGTCAGATTCCCACAGGGGCTGGATGGGGAAGGTGGAGGCCTGGTTATAAGACACAATGCATTCTAGAATTCTACCAGGTGCTATTATATATTTGTACCAGGTACTATTGTTACAAGATCTTTGGGGTGTCAATTTTCTGGCAGGAAACCTCTGTGGCCAATGGTGCCTTTGCTTGAGTTCTTGTCCTGTGTCCAGGAAGACTGAGGTATACAGACAAGAGGAGGGTAAGCAAGATGAAGAGGAGCTCTATTAAGTGTTAGAACAGCTCAGAGGAGACCCACAGTGATTAGCTCCTATCTGTAGGCAGGTCATCACATCAGGTGTTCAGCTCGCAGTGGAGAGGAGTCCCTGGAGAGAGTTACTATTTTCTACAGCTGGTATTCCTGACTCTCTGCAGGTCCCTGAAGCTCTTAGCAGAGAGGATAGCTCGTCTCTGCTGCTGATTGTCCAGTCATCTCCAGCTATCAGCAGAGAGGATAACTCCTCTCTGCAGCTGGTCGTCTCATTGTCTCTCCATCCTGTCTGTCCTCTGCCCTGCTCTGGCTGAGCCTGAGGCTTTTATGGGCCTCAGAGGAGGGAAGTATGTGCTGATTCATCCATGGGCAGCCATGGCCAGGTCCAGGAAAAAGCACCATGAGTTCCTCCTCCAGTAGGCAGGACTGGCAGCTTGGTTCCCAGGCTTCAGGTCTGCCCCGGCCTGAAGGTGGGGCTTCTCTGGGGACCCCCCAACCTTCTCCCCAGGAACCTGTCTGCCTGCCATGACCATCCATGGCACCCAGGTTGCTGGCACCAAGGGGCACCTGCAGGCCAGTTCCCAACTGTCCTCAACCCCCCTCAGCTTCCCCTCCCATGCTCCTCTATGCCCAAAGCCCTGAGGGGGCCAGGGCAGCAGGGGGCTAGCATGTCAGCACTGCCCTGAGGGTGCACACACCTGGTTGGGCTGTGACAGTGCCTAGGCTTGGCCCCAACTCCACTCAGAGATTGGAGTGGGTGCCAGGAGTGGGGGAAGGCAAGGCAGCTAGAACAGGCACCTCAGAGCCTGCAAGGGCAAGTGGGGCCTTTGAGGCCCCCCTAAGAGTGCAGGGATGCCTGGATCTACAGCCGCAGTTTGAACAGCTGCAGCTGCACCAGGGTGGGGGGCTCCTGCCTGCTTTGTGAAGCAGGAGGCCCAGATCTGCAGCCAGGACTTCGGCGGCTACAGCCTCACTCAGGAGAACAGGGCTCCTGCCTACTCTCAGCTCCCAGAAGCACAGAGGTGCCTGGGTTGCAGCCACAGCTTGGGCAGCTGCAGTTGCAACTGGGGAGCTCCCACCCCACCAACTCGGAAGGGGTAGGGCTCCCACTTGTCCCTGGTTCCTGCTGGCTCCATGGAGCATGGCACCTGGCCCAGCCTCCTCACAGCCTGGGGTTGGGGCTCCAGGTCCTTGCTGGGCCTGGGCCAGCATACAGGGCAGGGGCAATGTTGCTGCAAGCTCCCCCTGTGGCCCTGGTGCTCAGGGTGACCCAGAGCTCCGCCTCATCTGGTGCAACCCAGCCTAGCTCCATCGTGGTGGCTCCCAGGATAGCAGGCTGCAGGTGTGGGGCTGTCCACCTCCCTGTGCCCTCCCTGCAGCAGCCAGTGTGATGGCAGCAGCCACATGAGACAACCCACCGCTGCCATCGCTATTATGTATTTAGCATCTCTGTAACACCAATACATGCAGATATATGTATTCTAGAATACAATAATTACAGATGATTCTAGGTTGAGATACAATGCATTCTAGAATACAATGCATAGTGGTAGTGCACATACACACACATTGGCTACACGGGGCAGTTCAATAGAGCAATTGCATGTAGTTGCCATGCTGGGCATAAAGAGTCTTGCTCTGAATTTTTCCCAAGTTGGCTGGAAATCTGGTTATTGTTGCTTTTGATACAAAACATCAGGTTTCTAACTGTTGCCAACTAATTAGAAACATTTATTTTTATTATTTTCCGTAAGTTATTGGGGTAAAGGTGGTATTTGGTTACATGAGTAAGTTCTTTAGTGATCTGTGAGATTTTGATGCATCCATCAACCAAGCAGTATACACTATACCAAATTTGTGGTCTTTTATCCCTCGCCCCTCTCCCACTCTTCCCCGCAAGTCCCCAAAGTCCATTGTATCATTCTTATGCCTTTCCATCCTTATAGCTTAACTCCCCAAAACATTTTTATAAAACACTATATGGACAAAAGAAAACATATTCATAAGTTCGATTTGGCCTATATCCATGCTGGTTTGAATCTCTGTCAGGTAACTAAGCCATTAAGTCTTGGGAACTGAATCTATAACTTCACTCTGGAGTGAGCAGAAGGGGATTTACATTGAATCTTGGAAAGAAAAGGGGGGCAAATGTGTATAAGGAGAAGGGAGAGACAGTGGCAAACATACTACATGGGGAGGAAAGCACAAAAGAAGCTCCGAAGCAGGAAGGCTCAAGGAATGTTGAGCAAACACTGAAGAGATTAGTTTGGTTAGAAGAGAAAACCCACATACTGATGTGAGGCAAAGTAGCAAATGTTAAGAAGCAATGTTTGCTCATTTCTGCTTGTCAGAATAATTTCTCAAAGCCTCTGACTCTGTGAAGATATGCAACTCTCCAGAAAGATACTTTGAAAAGACAAAACAGGATCGATAAAAGACAAAACATGTCCCTGCCCCCAAGGTCTCTTGTTTCAGCCACTATATTCCTTAAAAGATAAATGACCCTAGACCTTGTCTTTCTCTATACTTAAGATTACGTCTGACAGGGTCAGTGATTGTGCCTCTGTAATCTATAACCAGATGTACTCTTATACCCAAACCTTGATGTGATTCTGCTTTAACGTGATTTCTGAACAAATCTGACGTGATTTTGCATGTACTGAATCTCCACCACTTGTACTTGAACACACTGGGCTGAAATACTGTGCTGGAGCAGTCTCATAGAACCTCTTTAAACGGCTAATCCCAGGCTATAGGCCTGAGTCTATAGTCACCAGTAAGGTTTCTGAATAAAACTAACTTTAAATCTTTAACAGCTTTTTTTTTTTTCCTTTAGATGACACTGAGAAAGTCAGAGATAAGGCATGTAAAGCAAATGAAGGATCAGATAGATAAGGATCTTAAATATTAAGCTAAGAAATTTGAATTTTATTTCATAGGCAAGGAAGATTTGGGGGTCTAGAGATTGGGTTTTCCAACAGAACTAACCCAGTCTATCTGGAAGA
>NW_016819951.1:2677815-2687463 GCF_001698545.2 Rhinopithecus bieti
CAGCTGCAGCTGCACCAGGGTGGGGGGCTCCTGCCTGCTTTGTGAAGCAGGAGGCCCAGATCTGCAGCCAGGACTTCGGCGGCTACAGCCTCACTCAGGAGAACAGGGCTCCTGCCTACTCTCAGCTCCCAGAAGCACAGAGGTGCCTGGGTTGCAGCCACAGCTTGGGCAGCTGCAGTTGCAACTGGGGAGCTCCCACCCCACCAACTCGGAAGGGGTAGGGCTCCCACTTGTCCCTGGTTCCTGCTGGCTCCATGGAGCATGGCACCTGGCCCAGCCTCCTCACAGCCTGGGGTTGGGGCTCCAGGTCCTTGCTGGGCCTGGGCCAGCATACAGGGCAGGGGCAATGTTGCTGCAAGCTCCCCCTGTGGCCCTGGTGCTCAGGGTGACCCAGAGCTCCGCCTCATCTGGTGCAACCCAGCCTAGCTCCATCGTGGTGGCTCCCAGGATAGCAGGCTGCAGGTGTGGGGCTGTCCACCTCCCTGTGCCCTCCCTGCAGCAGCCAGTGTGATGGCAGCAGCCACATGAGACAACCCACCGCTGCCATCGCTATTATGTATTTAGCATCTCTGTAACACCAATACATGCAGATATATGTATTCTAGAATACAATAATTACAGATGATTCTAGGTTGAGATACAATGCATTCTAGAATACAATGCATAGTGGTAGTGCACATACACACACATTGGCTACACGGGGCAGTTCAATAGAGCAATTGCATGTAGTTGCCATGCTGGGCATAAAGAGTCTTGCTCTGAATTTTCCCAAGTTGGCTGGAAATCTGGTTATTGTTGCTTTTGATACAAAACATCAGGTTTCTAACTGTTGCCAACTAATTAGAAACATTTATTTTATTATTTTCCGTAAGTTATTGGGGTAAAGGTGGTATTTGGTTACATGAGTAAGTTCTTTAGTGATCTGTGAGATTTTGATGCATCCATCAACCAAGCAGTATACACTATACCAAATTTGTGGTCTTTTATCCCTCGCCCCTCTCCCACTCTTCCCCGCAAGTCCCCAAAGTCCATTGTATCATTCTTATGCCTTTCCATCCTTATAGCTTAACTCCCCAAAACATTTTATAAAACACTATATGGACAAAAGAAAACATATTCATAAGTTCGATTTGGCCTATATCCATGCTGGTTTGAATCTCTGTCAGGTAACTAAGCCATTAAGTCTTGGGAACTGAATCTATAACTTCACTCTGGAGTGAGCAGAAGGGGATTTACATTGAATCTTGGAAAGAAAAGGGGGGCAAATGTGTATAAGGAGAAGGGAGAGACAGTGGCAAACATACTACATGGGGAGGAAAGCACAAAAGAAGCTCCGAAGCAGGAAGGCTCAAGGAATGTTGAGCAAACACTGAAGAGATTAGTTTGGTTAGAAGAGAAAACCCACATACTGATGTGAGGCAAAGTAGCAAATGTTAAGAAGCAATGTTTGCTCATTTCTGCTTGTCAGAATAATTTCTCAAAGCCTCTGACTCTGTGAAGATATGCAACTCTCCAGAAAGATACTTTGAAAAGACAAAACAGGATCGATAAAAGACAAAACATGTCCCTGCCCCAAGGTCTCTTGTTTCAGCCACTATATTCCTTAAAAGATAAATGACCCTAGACCTTGTCTTTCTCTATACTTAAGATTACGTCTGACAGGGTCAGTGATTGTGCCTCTGTAATCTATAACCAGATGTACTCTTATACCCAAACCTTGATGTGATTCTGCTTTAACGTGATTTCTGAACAAATCTGACGTGATTTTGCATGTACTGAATCTCCACCACTTGTACTTGAACACACTGGGCTGAAATACTGTGCTGGAGCAGTCTCATAGAACCTCTTTAAACGGCTAATCCCAGGCTATAGGCCTGAGTCTATAGTCACCAGTAAGGTTTCTGAATAAAACTAACTTTAAATCTTTAACAGCTTTTTTTTTTTCCTTTAGATGACACTGAGAAAGTCAGAGATAAGGCATGTAAAGCAAATGAAGGATCAGATAGATAAGGATCTTAAATATTAAGCTAAGAAATTTGAATTTTATTTCATAGGCAAGGAAGATTTGGGGGTCTAGAGATTGGGTTTTCCAACAGAACTAACCCAGTCTATCTGGAAGAGAAAGAGACTACAGGAGAAGAGACTGGTCAGGAGACTCCACTATCTCAGAACTAGTGGAGGCAAGAAGAATTGAAAGCTAGTGAATGAGACAGATCTATGGCAGTGGATAAATCCACAGGACTCATAATCTGTTTCCTTTTAGAAGATGTCAAAAGATCACTCTTCTGTTTGGGGCCTTTGGTATTTGCAGGCATCCTAGTGCAAATATCCAGGAAGACATTTGGAACCTGAATTTAGGAAGCTGTCCAGGGATGCTGAGGCAGTTGGAGTGCTAGCCACATGAGGATGGCCCACAGACAAAGGGAGAGGATTCACGGAGAGAGGAAGTATGAACCTGGGAAGATGAATACCCAATATCTATGTTTCTTACAGCTTACCTCAAAAACCTTGCTAAATTGAGAAATCACTACCCTTGAATTTGTGATTAAGTCATCTCAAATAAAAATGCATTCTGTTTTATTTGTATTATTGTATGTATCACCTAATTTAAATGTGCCCATTGTAAAATTTCATCTCTTCCACCAGATTATGTTTTAAGAGGAAAAAGGAAAGAAAGAAAGAAGAAAGAAAGAAAGAAAGAAAGAAAGAAAGAAAGAAAGAAAGAAAGAAAGAAAGAAAGAAAGAAAGAAAGAAAGAAAGAAAGGAAAGAAAGGGAAAGAAAAAAAGAAAGAGAGAAAAAGGAGCTTTGGAGTAGATATTGCCTTATCAAGGGTGGTTAAAATGGAGCCCTGCTAAGGATCTGAGAATTACCTGAAGGCTCCTTCCAGTCCTATGAGTAAATAACACCAGAGCTTTTGTCCAAAAATTCATTTTATAGCCAGAGAAATTAAAGGCCCTTCAATTCAAAATTCACCTGACAGCTATCAGTTGCTTTACCATGCAACCAGAGCTTGGCTCTCTGAAGGCTTCACATCATGTTAGAAAGATGGCACTAATTAAAAATGTACCCACCTCAGAGTCCAGAAATTAACTTCTATGGTCAACTGATTTTCTTCAAAGGTGCCAAGCCAATTCATAAGGAAAGCATAGTCTTTTCCACAAATCATGCTGAGACAACTGGATAGCCACATGAAAAATAATAAAATTGGACCCCTACTTCATATCATATAGAAAAAACAACTAAAAGCATACCATAGACATAGCTATAAAAGTTTAAGGTATAGGCCTGGCACGGTGGTTCACACTTGTAATCCCAGCACTTTGGGAGGCTGAGGTGGGCGGATTATGAGGTCAGGAGTTCGAGACCAGCCTGGCCAACACAGTGAAACCCCGTCTCTACTAAAAATACAAAAATTAGCTGGGCATGGTGGCGGATGCCTGTAATCCCAGCTACTCAGGAGGCTGAGGCAGAAGAATCACTTGAACCCAGGAGGCAGAGGTTGCAGTGAATCAAGATCGCACCACTG
The DNA here is from genome assembly GCF_001698545.2 of Rhinopithecus bieti. Taxonomy (NCBI): domain Eukaryota; kingdom Metazoa; phylum Chordata; class Mammalia; order Primates; family Cercopithecidae; genus Rhinopithecus; species Rhinopithecus bieti. Next base: position 2,681,343 of record NW_016819951.1, read on the forward strand.
CACTCCAGCCTGGGCGACAGAGCGAGACTCCATCTCAAAAAAAAAAAAAAATTTAAGATATAAAACTCTTCAAAGAAAAGACAGTAGTAAATCTTGTGTGACCTTGGGTTAGGCAACAATTCCTTAGATATGACACCCAGCACAAGCAGTAAAAGAGAAGGTTGATACATTGGACATCACTGAAATTTTTAAAAATTTTGTGCTTCAAAGGACACTATCAAGAATGTGAAAAGATAATCCACTGTCTGGGAGAAATATTGCAAATCATATATCTAATAAGAAACTTATATGCAGAATATATAAAGAACTCTTATAACTTAATACAATGACAAATAAACCAATATAAAAATGGGTAAAAAATATGAATAGACATTTCTCCAAAGGAAATATGTAAATGATATATATATATAAAAAAATACATATATAAGTGAGCCAATCTAAAAATGGGCAAAGGATTTGAACAGACATTTCTCCAAAGAAAATATATAAATGAGTAGTAGGTACATGAAAAGATGCTCAGATTCATTATTCATTAGGGAAATGCAAATCAAAACCACAGTGAGTTGCCACTTTATACCCACTAGAATGGCTATAATAAGAAAGACAGATAATAAATGTTGGCAAACAGGTGGAAAGAAACAAGAACCTTCACACATTACTGGTGTATATGTAAAATGGTGCAGCCACTTTGGAAAAGTCTAGCAGTTCCTCAAAAAATAAACATAGTGTTGCCATATAGCCCAGAATTCTATTCCTAGGTATTCACTGGAGAGAAATAAAAACATATGTCCATCCCAAGATACGCACACAGATGTTCACAGAAGCATTTTTCACAAGAGCCAAAAAATGAGAACAAGCCCAATGTCCATCAACTGATGAATAGGTAAATAAAATGTGATTTATCTACACAATAGAATACTATTCAGCGATAAAAAGGAATAAAGTACTGATAGAGCTACAACATGGTTGAACCTCAAACACATTATTACGAGCCAGTCAGAAAAACCACAATCTTATGATCCCACATCTATGAAATGTCCAGAATAGGCAATCTAGGGAGATAGAATGTGGATGAATGGCTGTCGAGGGCTGGGGGAGTTGGGAGGATGGGAAGTAACTGCTAGTGGGTATGGGTTTCTTTTTGGGATGATGAAAATATTCCAAAATAAGATTATGGTGCTGGTTGCCCTAATATGATTACACTAAAAGCCACTGAATTGTATATTTTAAACATGAACAAACATTTTAAATGAGATGATGGTTTATAAATTATATCCCAATGAAGGCTTAAAAACTTTCATCTATCATGTGCTGCATGAAGTTTTCAGCACTAGTCAGACAGGGTCCTTAATCTTGTTAGTCTCTTTTCTTTAAGATCTTTGCATCAGTTCTTCTTTTTGTCATGAATGCCTTGATGCTTTCTACCACAAACTTGCTTCTCTTATCTTCCAAAACAGCTTCAAGTTCCTGTCTCTCAAACATGCCAGGCTTGTTCCTGTTTCAGGCATTTGCAATGGTGCTTCCTTCTACTGGGAAAGTTCTCTCCCCTGCCTCTGCAGGACTGCCTCCTTCTCACCACTGAGGTTTAACTCAAAAGAGAGGTCTTAGACTTCCATAGCTCCAGCAGCCCACAGTTACCACCTACCTCTCATTGTATTTGTGTCATGGCAAGTACCTAACTGTAGCTTCTGTCTTGGTTTCCATATTCGCATTTGTATTTGTTTGCTCACTTGCTAAAGGATTTACTGTGTATCTTCCTCACTAGATCATATGTTCCCTGAGGACAGGAGCTCTGTCATAGCTGCCCCCACCACACCAGGCCTATAACAAGAGATGTTGGTCAATGCCTTTAGGGTGAATGAAGCACTAGATAAGGTTGCTTGCTTCTGCCCTAGTAATAGGATGAAAAAGAATGAAGCCTTTTCCCTCTCCGAAACTCCACCCTCATTCATCCCCACCCCTCCAAGAAGGAGCCAGAATTTCCTTAACAATTTTTTGATGCTAAAAACCTCTCCCCGACAGACTGATTTCAGAAAAATAAATTCCTCTTCACCTAAAGGTGCAGTGCCAGCTCAATGAAAATTGTTTCAGTAAAACTAGTCTCAAGCAAGATCAATAGGAGGAAAGAGAAAAAAACAACAAAGACTAGCTTGCACTTCCAATGCAAGGAAAATCAAAGCAGAGTCGGTCCCAGGGGAGTTCAAACAATAGAAACAATAGGTCGGGAAGCCATGCAGCCATTACCCAGACAAAATGAAGCTCACTAGGAAAATGAAGTAGAGAATGAAGCATAGCTTATTGTGGAGTTTGTCCTCAAATTTACAGCTGACTTTATGAGAAGAACTGCAAAGCATCTAGTTCTTCAATATTGAAAGACGGAAGGAAGGAAGAGAAAGGAAAAAAGAAAGAAAAAGATAAGATGAGAAAAAGATGTTTTAAAATAAAAAAGCAAAAGCATTTCCTCACCTAATCTTCTTCTGGATAAAAGAGCTAGTGAGAGAATCAAAAGAAAGAAAATGGCCCCTATTTGCAATTAAAGAAAACTTTACATAAAAGCACATATCTTATTCTATTTCCTGAACTTCTCTTCTGCAAAAGAACAAAAGACAGAAAAGAAGAAAAGAGACGAGGTTAAAGTTACAAATACAAAACCAAACAAATGATGCTGGCTTCCTTTTTAACCTAAGCACAACACAGTCAATTAATAAAATGTCAAAAGGCTTTCACAATTTACCTGTGACACCATGAGAGACATCACATCCAAATAACGTGCTGGTATGCAAGCCTCCAGCTAGATTCACAAGAGGAACGAAGACCAAGTTCAGACACAGCAACTCACACCATTGCAACCAAGTCTCCAGGTATGAACATCTGAAGACCAGTAACATATCTCAAAGACCACTAAATTATTTAGGACCATCATTCAGGAAGTGTTCTCATGCTCAAACAAGCGGAGATCAGAGATTAGACCTAAGCCCCCTCTTCCCCCTCCTCCGCCCTACCCTCCACAAATCCCAAGACAGTCTGCCAAGAACAAGTTTAGTATCAGCTTATCATAGGCTCTAGTCTTAGCCTTGCAATTACATCCTGCCCTGGCAGGAAGCTGAACCTGGCAATCAAGATTCCCTCTCATCTCTGTTTTCTATATCTTGCATGCTTGGGGAGGCGGCAGAGCATGTGGTATGACCACATGCAGAGTGAAAGTTTGCAAGACCTGCATTTGAATCCTGATTTTGGCACTTCTCCCGTGTGAGCCTGGCAGCTCACTTCACCTCTGAGGGCCTGTTTCTCACTGGTGAACAAGGGCCAGCGATCCCTCTTTAAAGAGTTATGAACATCTAATAATTCCTGGCAGCCAGTAGCTTGCTCAATAAGTGTTAGTCCCCTTTACACAGTAAAAGTATTAGCTAAACAGAAAACCAGCATTCCAACCTGGGCAGGTCTCTTTGATTTGAGAAAAAATGCATGCTTTAGTTACATCATCTGATTGTATTTTGTGGATCAGTATAGATTGTTTGTAAATCCTTCTGGAAGAAGGCATGAGATATATCCGATATAAATATACATTCTTGGAGGGATTGAGGGACCTTGCTGTGTGCATAAATTCAGTATGCCCTTCTGCGACCCTGGAAGAAACCATTTTGTCAGGGAACCATGCATCCCTAATTTACCTGATTTGTAATTTCAGGGTTTCATAAAGTGAAGGCACAACTATAATTACCCTTAGTACTCCATTTAGGCAGTCATAATTTTTGACAAACTCTGATGCTTGGCAACCTAACCTTCTAGCATGTCTGGAATGTCTTGTATGTCTGCTTAGTTATTTGCAAGCTTTCTAAATAGACCTCTACCACTTCACGGCTGGTAAACGTTTCCAGTTACATTTTAGTCCTCTTGTTGGTCTTCTAAGTATGACATATATTCTATGTTTTATGTATGAGCATTTTAAAGATGAGGGATAATTCACAGCAACCATCTCTGTATCTTCAGTCTCAGGTGCTCCATTAGGATTCTTAAGTGACCGGATGAAGTCATTATTGGAGCAAGAGCTGTTACTTGAAGAACTGGCAAACTTAAATTTTATCTTACAAGCAGCCAACAATGCACATTCTTTTATACACAATCAAAAGCACAAACTCGCACTCACATGCATGACTTTTAGCTTAATTTCCAGTTTAACATTTAGAAAAGGGAACTGTTGGCCAAATAAACTTGTCAATTTATCAAATTATGAGGGGAAAGTAGAGTACAGTATAAGATCCAATCTTACTGCCTCAAGTATTTGAAAGGTGGGGTCAAGAGTTACAAACTCAAAATGCTGCTAAAAGCCAATAAGACAGAAAACATAAGTATATAATCAAGGCCATGTGGGAGCAATAGGGAGTGGTGGGGCTTGGAACAAACTGGAAAACCATTCCCCGCCTTAATCTTTTTTTTTTTTGTTTTTTTTTTTTTTTAATATTTTGCTAGCCAAACAAAACACATTGTGAGCTGCATTTAGACCAGGTCTGGCTGCTATCTGAAAATTCCTAGTTGCTGGAATGGAAGGTTAGGTACAAAGTAAGGAAACATTTTAAGGTCCTAGAAGTTTGACCACTGTATCCAAGTAGATCTCTCTGGTTCTCTACATCAGCACTCCCTTTATTCACCCTCCTAGCATTTACAGCCTCTGTAATTAGTTTCCCTTTTTATTTGCTTACTTCTTTAGAATTCTCTCTCTCTCTCTCTCTCTCTCTCTCTCTCTCTCTCTCTCAATGGCAGGGGCTGTGTTTATGTTGCTTATTGTTATCATCAGCACTCGCCAGGGTGAGGGACGTAATTTGTTCTCATAAAAACTGCTGAATGGATCAAGCAAGGAGTATGATACGTTTTGTCATCCTATGACATATCTTGTTCATCTTGGGACCCCAAGCACATAGTAGTACAATAGTAATGATAAGTAGTGGGGTACAGTAGTGGAGCGCAATCATAGCTTGCTACAGCCTCAAACTCTTGGCCTCAAACAATACTCTCGCCTCAGCCTCTGGAGTACCTGGGACTACAGGTGTAAGTCATTGTACCCAGCTAATTTTTTAAAATAAATTTGTAGAGATAGGGTCTTGATATGTTGCCCAGGCTGGTCTCAAACCCTTGGCATCAAGTGGTTCTCCCACCTCGGCCTCCCAAAGCACTGGGATTATAGGCATGAGCCACAGCACCCAACCATGATAGTATTTCTTGGATGAAATTATTGGTGATCATGTTCCACCACGAATGGTTAACCACAGGGAGGTGGTTTATGTTGGGTGGGTCCAGGGTCTAGAAATAGATGTGGTCACTAGGCTGAGGAGATGATTGGGCACCAGATCCAGCTCCGCAAGGAAGTTCAGTAAGACAGAAAACAGCAAGTTTTATGAATACTAATAATTAAGCATGACTAGTAATCTAAGCAAGTTGTTGGCATCGGGGATGTCTGATGATGGCTAAAAATAGAGAATCCAGAAAGGGTCAGTGTTCCCAGATAAAGGTATGTGGTCTGCCTCAAGTAAGCAACTGATAATAGAACGACAATCATGAGAGCTGAAGGCTGAGTTCACACGTGTGGCAAGGGGCATGGTAGTCAAAGTCACAACAGAGAATAGGTACTAAGAAACAATCAGCTGAGTGCGGTGGCTTATACATGTAATCCCAGCACTTTGGGAGGCCAAGGTGGGTGGATCACCTGAAGTCAGGGGTTCGAGACCAGCCTGACTAACATGGTGAAACTCTGTCTCTACTAAAAATACAAAAATTAGCTGGGCATGGTGGCAGGCACCTGTGATACCAGCTACTTGGAAGGCTGAGGCAGGAGATTTGCTTGAACCCAGGAGGCAGAGGTTGCAGTGAGCCAAGATCATGCCATTGCACTCCAGCATGGGCAGTAAGAGTGAAACTCTGTCAAAAAAAAAAAAAAGGAGGGAAGGAAGGAAGGAGAGAAAGAAAAGAAAAGAAAAGAAAGAAGGAATGAAGGAAGGAAGGAAGGAAGGAAGGAAGGAAGGAAGGAAGGAAGGAAGGAAGGAGACAGAAAGAAAGAGAGAGAGAGAGAGAGAGAAAGAAAGAAAGAAAGAAAGGAAGGAAGGAAGGAAGGAAGGAAGGAAGGAAG
>NW_016819951.1:2687736-2693401 GCF_001698545.2 Rhinopithecus bieti
GGAAGGAAGGAAGGAAGAAAGAAAGAAAGAAAGAAAGAAAGAAAGAAAGAATCTAGGTACCCAAAATGGGTTTAGCATTGTAAAATTCCAGAAGCGGTTGCAAGGTATACACTTGGTCTCAGCATCCAGGTTGAAGCTTGAGTCAGGCCCATAGTGTTGGTTGGTGTTAAGTTCCCTAATAAATTCCAACCCCACTAAGGACACATTGAGTGCCAATTCCTAGGAGAATACACTCCTCTTTAATGTAGACAAGAACTCCCAATTCTGCCTTTTGTCTTGAATGACTTTGATACTAGAATGTTGCATTTCCAGAACAGGAGAACCTGTGTGAGTTAATGCTATTACTTACATTAGCAATCAGGACTTTCTCTATGAAGAATGGAAAGATAATCCAAACTCCCTTTAGAAAGAAAGAGGAATCTGTTGGCTGCATAAACACACCATGGGAAGGCAGAAGAAGAGTCGGTCTTGGAGCTTATGCTCTCTCTCTGCCCCTAGGCTGTGTCACTCTCTGTCGTTGGCTTCACTTTCTTCTGAAAGAGATGGACTTTTCCTGTGCACAATCAATGTAGCTTGGTAGACAAGAGCATGAATTTGGGTCATCCGACAGGCTGGGTTTGCATCCCACCTCTGCCCCTTGACCTTAGTCAAATTATTCATCTGTAAAATGGGCATAATTAACGGCACCTCACTCTTAGGTTGTTGCAAGGATTAAATGAGCAAATATAGGTAAGGTACTTAGCATGGTGCCTGGAACATGGAAAGGACTCTGTCATTATTGGTAAGAAGCAGCTCTAGCTCATAACCCAACCATTCTGAGAGCAGAGGGAAGAGAGGAATTCACCTTGCCAGTCCTACTTAAAAACAACATCTATAGGAAAGACACTTATTAGCACAGTCTGCAATGGTGGCACCAAATACGTGAGGTATAGGGTCCTGTATCAAAAGAGGAAATGTTGAGAGATGAGGCAGAGATGATTCTATCCACCAAAATTTGTGCTCCCCTTCCATACAGAGTTGTCACTCATCCAGGGACTATATTCCCTAGCACTCCTCTTCTCTTTGCACAGGGCAAAGGGCATGTATATGGCTACTGCTTGTTCAGGTCATGGGCAGAATCAAAGTAATGTGTGATTATTCTAAGCTAAAGCTTTTAAGAAAGGTTGTGTTTTTTCCTTTTTCTGAATGGAGATAATGATGAAGACATTGGTTCTCAATCCTTATTACACAATGAAATCAACTGGAAATATTAACCAAACTAATTCCAGGCTTGATAGTAAATGAGTGGCTCTCAACCAAGGGGCATTTTTGCTCCGTGGGGGCATGTGGCAAAGTCAGACGACATTTGTTGTCTTCACAGTGTGAATCAAGGAGTCACTAGTGTCTCATAAGTAGATGCCAGGAACGTTGCTATGATCATATGCTAAAATCCTGTGACATGGAACAGCCCTCCACAACAAAGAATTATCTGGCCCCAAATGTACTGAGGTTGAAAAACACTGGAAGAGGCCTGGATGCCTGAATCACTGCATAGAGGGAAGCAGCCTGTCAACCTGGAACACCCACCTTGAAGTCTTATCTTGAAGTCTTATCTTAATGAAGAATAAACCTCTATTGCGTTTAGCATTGAAATTTGGGGCCTGTTTGTTACTAGTGTTGCTAGTGTTACTTTCAGTAACACAAGAAGAAAGATATGCTAAAGGGATTGTGATGATTTCAACTATGAAATGGACATACAATATATTTTATTGCTGTCTGACTCGGTTGAAATATATATTTAAATTGAGGGCCATTGTTTTACCTAAAATTTATTAGTAATTCACTACACAGATTTCCCTAATTAAAACCACCCAAACCAGTATGCAGTGATTTCATGGCAGGCACAAGAATAGACTATGAGTATATGGTTTGCATCCTGGACAAAAATCTTTTTGGGTCTGACCTGAATAAGTAGGTTAGTTTATATTTCAAACATTTTCGCTGGGTGCGGTGGTTTGTGCCTGTAATCCCAGCACTTTGGGAGTCCAAGGCAGGCTGATCACAAGGTCAGGAGATCAAGACCATCCTGACTAACATGGTGAAACCCCATCTCTACTAAAAACACAAAAAAAAATAGCTGGGTGTGCTGGCAGGCAACTGTGGTGCCAGCTGCTTGGGAGGCTGAGGCAGGAGAATGGCATAAAATCGGGAGGCAGAGCTTGCAGTGAGCCAAGATAGTGCGACTGCACTCGAGCCTGGGTGACAGAGCGAGACTCTGTCTCAAAAATAAATAAATAATAAATAAATATATATATAATAATACGGTCCGTATCATTTATACTATTTCCTCTGTTTTACTCAGTAAATGTTAAGTTAATCTTCCATATCATCTTATTAACCATTGTTTGTAATGAAGACAAATTAGATTTGGAAAATAGGAGTAGAAAAATGGTTACAGATGGTGGCTTTAGTAAGTATTGTAAAAATGCCAGACGCTCAAGTCTGTTTGCCTATTTATGCAAGTTATTGTGAATGCTTTGAAATTCATTAATATTGAACTCTTTAGAGGTTTTGTTATTTCAGGAATTTTAGAGAAAGAGTCAACACTCATAGTGTTTGGGTTCAGGAGGACCCACTTTCTGCTCCAGGAATGACCCAGGACTGGCCAATCAAAACGCTGAACCCTCTGGCCATATTGACTGATTCAGAGATGGGTGAGTGACCCAAGCTCATCCAATTTGGGTCAATCTTGGGACTTGTGCAGAATCTGTCAGCAGACACATGCTCTTGTTTGTTGGTTCAGAGGTACAAGACTATAAGCCATAAGCTATGGACGATCATCTTTATTAAGAATGAAGCCAGCATAGAGTATAGGTGAAAGATTAAAAAGAGAAAGAGAGAGAGAGAGAGAGAGAGAGAGAGAGAGAGAGAGAGAAAGAAAGATTAGGTCCTGATGATGTCATGAGTATCCAGGCCAAGTCATACTTAAAGCTTCATTAACTCAAGCCAATAAAGTCCACCTTTTTGCTTAAGTTGCTATGGGCTATTTGTCCCTTTCAATTAATTAATACTTTCAATTAATATAGGTTGTATCTGATATATTGATTGTATCTGACCTCCAAGAGTTACATCTCTATTTGTTATGGTAGGTTATACTTTTATTACCAATTATTTGCTCTTCTCCCAGTAACAGCTTGCTTCTCCATCCATTGCTATGTGACTAGCACTGCCTACCCTGAGGTAGGAGAATACCTCTCTAACCCACTGATGCAAACTCTGACCATGTGACTTGTTTTGGTCAACAGGCTGTGGAAAGAAACAACATATGCTGTATCCAAGCAGAAGCTTTAAGGGCTATTACAAGGTCCTGTCATATTTCCTTTTTTGTTCTCTGCCAAGTAGCTATCCCGTCTTAGAATGAATCCCAGAATGGAGAAAATATTTGGAGCAGAGCCTCAGCTGACCTACAGCTAATGAGCACCATGAACAAGAAATGAATTTATTTTGTTATAAACTACTGATATTTGGGGGTAGTTGTTACTGAAGCATAACCTAACAAAAGCTGACTAATATACTTGTTATCTTTGTAACGCTTGTCAAAGTTCATAACTGAGTATAAATCTCGAGCACCTATCATGTTGTCTATAATTTATATCCTGTAAGTTACCACAAAGGAATTTCAGATGATTGATTGCTTCTCATTGTTTTAGTGTTCATGGCCCAGTTATATGCAGTGGTGGTCAAAAATATGGGCTTTGTCTTTGTGGTTTAATGACTGGTAAGTTACTGAACTTACGAATCTCAATATCCTCCTCCTCCTCATAATAACAATAATAACAATAATAATAATGCCTTCCCCATGGGATTCTTGTGTATACAGAGTGAAACACAGTGCAGGAGACATGGTAAAACACTCAGGAAACAGCAACTATAATTTTTACCATTATAGAAGAAAGTGCCCTGATGGAACTTTTTTAAGACATAGAGTCTTGCTATGGTGCCCAGGCTGGAGTACAATGGTTCTTCACAGGCAGAATCATGGTGCATTGCAGTCTCAAACTCCTGAGCTCAAGTGATCCTCACACCTCCAGAGTTGGACCTCAAGTGAGAACTGAGGAGGACACCAGAATCAAGCTGGTGTGTTGAACATTTATCTTCATTTATGAGTAGCTTTTGGACAATTTGTTTTGCTAATGGGCTAAGGTTACATTGATTGAACTTATCATTTAATATTTTTGGAAAAGGCAATAAGGGGATTTGATGACAAGAATAATTTTTAGGACAATTATCTCCTGAATAACAAAGAGTATGCCTTTTGAATGATTTGAATGGATTGAAGACTGCATGTGTGTGTGCATGAGACAGAGAGAGAGAAAGAGAGAGAGAGAGATCTGAAAGCATAAAAATATGAGAATAGTTTTGCAAATACAGCATGCTCTTCAAGGTATTGAGCTTAGAAGTATTTTCTGGGAATTGTTGATAGTTTCAGTCTTCCTCTTTTCAACAAGGACTCATCTTTGTTTGTTCAGATACTGTGCTATATGAATATACTCAAATAAGTTTCATAGCTTAGAACTCTACAACATGTAACTGTTAAGAGTTCTAAGAATAAATAAACACTTAGCAGACACTTATTAGCATCTCTTATAGAGGAGAAAACTGAGGCTTACAAGTATTCATTGACTTGCAGATGGGCTCACAGGCACTCATTATTATTCAAAGTTTATATTTATACCCAGGACTTATTCCTTCAATGAGTATTTATTGAATATCTACTGTACAACAGGAGTATTTCCAACTTAATAATATCATCTAATAAATTTCCTACTATCATGAAGCTTATGTTCTATTTGGGAAGATAACTAAGCAAAAAACAATATAATTTAATATCATGAAAAATAAAACAGGACAATGTGATATAAGGTGATAGTGGCACATTAGAAAGGATACTTGTTCATAAAAGTCCTTTGTAAAGCAAAGACACTTGAGCTGAGAAAGAATTGATAGGAAGGAATTCTGGGTATGAAAAGCATTCCACATGGGGGAAAAGTGAGTACAAAGGTCCTGAGGCAGGAATCAGCTCGGCAGATTTTACAACAGGAGACAGAAAACTAGTGTGGTGAGAGTGCCCCGAATCCAGGAGAAAAGGGTGTAATTGGGGTCCAAGAGATTATAGACTCTTTTGTGCCACAGTAAAGAGTCTGAATCTTACCCTAAGTGCAGTGGGAAGCCATTGATCTGAGTAGTAATTAAGAAGTTCCTGCTAGGTCCTGTGTGGACAGTGGATTAGGAGAAACACAGAGTGCATGAAAAACAACAGCTGAGGAGAAAGGCTGTTGGTTTGGACCATGGTTGTAGGAGAAGAGATACAGAGAAATGGGTGAATTTGGGATATCTTTTGGATGGGAGCTGACAGGAGTTTGCTGTTGGACTAGATGTGAAGGAGAATGATAAAACAGAAACAAGGACAGCTTCTAGGTTTATGACCATAGTAATTAAATCGTGAAGCTTTATACTGATGATGCAATCCACATCTCTATAACTCTCCAGTAATCTCTAACTGTGTGTTCTGGTGAGGAATTCTCCCTACTGTTGCGTTATCTTATTATTCTATCTGCAGGGAGCAGGGAGAGAGAGAGAGAGAGAGAGAGAGAGAGAGAGAGAGAGAGAGAGAGAGAGAGAGAGA